>NC_067398.1:358280837-358580837 GCF_016432865.1 Antechinus flavipes | reverse complement strand
TGCTGAGACTATCCTCTCCTTCTTGGAAAGCACTCCCTCCTTACATACTCTCTGTGACATCTCTAACTCCCTTCAGAGTTCAGTTAAGTAGCATATAATACTACTTAATATTTTTATTTCACCACCACACCCACTACTTCCCCCACAATTATCACTACTTAAAATTACATAGAAAGATTATATATATTTATATGTATGTATGTATGTATAGTTCCATTAATTAGAATGTAAGGTCCTTGAGGACAAGGTCTATTTTCTTTTTGGTCTTTGGATTCTCAGCAACAGGATGATACATATTAGTTCGCTACTTGCTAGTTGACCAATATCTAATTTTTACTTTATGCTGGTTACATTTGGACCATTTCCTACAAACAACTTCATATAAGTATTAAATGAGAAGTTTTAGGATGACTCATATTTGTGGCTTCAGATACAACCTCCAGTAAGATATTAATACAAGATTTACTGTTAATTATGCTATTAGAAACCAAAGGTTATAATTATTTTGGCACAGTCTTACCCTTACTATATTTAGTAAAAATGAAATGATTCTAATTCTTCCTATTAATTAGGTTTTCTGATTCTCTTGATTTTGCTATTAGTTTTTAATTTAGTTATTCTGTAGCCTTTTAAATCCCCAACTTTACAACTCACAATAAAATGCTATAAATCAATTAAGAAAAATGGTAAAATGACCTTTTTCCCAATGGAAACTTTTGTTGGTCTGAATAACATAAACCCAGAACCACTAGCAGCATGTACTTACACAGATAAGGCATATTCCCTCTTACAATCTCTTCCTCCCCTCCCTAGAGATATCAATGAGTGATACCCACTCAAGAAGTAAACACTGTCAGCCATAAGGATGCAGCTTCAGAGTGTTAACTCTAATTAATACTTCTGATAAATTACTAATGGAGCTAAGTGCTCTACTTCATATGCAGCAAGCTTGAGACAAGAATTGAACTCCTTTTTCATTGAAGAATCATGTCAGTCCTTCAGACATTCAACTATTCTCAGGAGAGTTGGGTTCTTTATTTTAGGCACACCTGGACTCAGAAGTCATTTCATTTATCCATTAATTTTAACAACAACAACAAAAACCCACAGTATTTTCCAAATCACTTGCAACTTGAGGACATAATCCAAGAACATTAGTTATCTTCAAGAGCTGCTATAGCTAAAAACAGCTAGTGAGTCAAAAAGGTTAAGAGAGGAAAAATGCAACATTAAACTTCATGTCCCTAGAAAGTGAGTCCTCTTAGATCAAAAATTAGGGAAAAGGATGAATAAGAAAAAAAAAAAAAAAAGGAGGTGAAATCTTAGGAGTATGCTATCTTCTTGGTAATCCTTCTACCTACTTTACACCTTTGGGGAAGACAACCATCTCCAAATGGTTGTCCAAATGGCTGTCAACAGATCTCCAAACCTGTCCTCAGCCTAGACAGAAGATGGAAGGGATTGACAAGGACTAAGAACTGCATTGTTGTTTTTCTTTTGCCTTTTCCAACCTGTGAAGTTCTGTTAGGATGAAGTAGAAGGCATCGAATGAATAGAAAATTATTAAGTGTTTTCAGCACTGAAACAGATCACATCTTCATCTGCTCCTCACCTGGCCATCTGCTTGTAGGCTTCTTCTGCCACTGCAAAGATGTGAGGGTCTATGTCTCCCATGTTTTGGCCACTATAGGCATATATGACATCTTGTCCATAGATTGGCAACTGCTCATAGGGGTTGATGGCAACAAGCACAATACCTGCAATACAAAAAGCAAGTGGGATTAAGCAGAGCTGTCCAAGGCTTTATCCAGATATACCAGGGCATGTGACTCAGTCTCTCCACAGAGCTCAAAATTGGGAAGACAATAATTGTTCTGTATGTATATATTTTTCAATTACATAATGAACTTTTTAAGGGCAGAAATTTGACTTCCTTTGCTTCTATGTATTTTATACCATGACTAATCCCACTCCTTAGTTCTTATCATCATGCTGGGAGATTTTAACCTAAACATATTTTTATCGGACTTTATCATCTTCTTGTCTGACTAAAAAACAAAACACAGAAGAAATGTTGATATAGATTTTCAGTCTTTCAGAGACAGGTAATCAGGCATCAATTAATCTTAAATGTTCTATTGGTATAAAAATTATAACTTAATTCAGAAATATTAAAGTATTAGGGATAGCACTTTAAGGTTTAAACAAATAAGTCTTTTTGGTTTTAACCTTTGATTGGTGAAAAAACCATAATAAAAATAAAAAGTTTATTTTTAATTTTAAATTGTTATAAAACCCTGACAACAATTCATTTTGTTTTAATTTGCTTCTTGTTTATCTTTCATGGGCTGGAAGAAAAGGGGACTGACCAGGGAATTTAACAGACATGCAAAAAGTCTGAGGGAGGGAACTCTCTCTACCAGTGGGGATGTAACCTCTTTAATTTAGTTTGAGAGAGTTCTCTGGGTCATGGAGAAATTAAGGGACTTATCCAGAATAACACAGAATATGGGAGGTGAGACTTTAGGTCTTCCCTGTCCCCAAAACTTGCTCTCTAACCATTATACTGCTCCTTCTTTACCTATTTAAAAGAGAGGGAGAAATGGGAGGGGTGTGTGTGAAAACTAGTACTGGATAGTAGTGCTTTTATTATATTTGAAATAAGACCCCATCAGCTTTCAGTCAGCTTGGGAAGAATCTTATTTTATCATTTGGAGAATTCATTTCTCAAACATTACAAGTGCCATGCTATGTAGATCTAATTATACCTGCTCCATGGGAAAAAAAAAATCTTAATTTAGTAGGTGTTATTGTAGACAATGGTGAAAAAAATATGAAAGGGGCAAAAGTCTGAAAAAGCCCAGGCATAATCCATGTTGTTAAGCAAAAGGAAGATTTGGAAGCAATGACCAAAAATCCTCTCTCTATTCCCTTGAAAATTTAATAAATCGCTCTCTTGTCTTTGGCTGTCCCCTATTACTAGTCTACTCCCACTTCCTTGGTGGTACAGTGGATAGAGCACTGGGCTTGGAACTGGGAAGGATCATTTTTATGAATTCAAAACTAGCCTCAGACATCCAATACTCACTCTATCCATTGTGTCACCTGACTGCCCTTAGTTCATATATATTAGTTGAATGATGCTTACTGATGTTAAGCAACTTGAGGGCTCAGATTGCATCCTGCTCTCATTTTTCCCAGTGCCTAACACAGTTTTTATACTCAGCATACATATAACGAATGTGACTCATTATGGTAAAGGGGCAGAAGAAAAAAAGAAGAGAAGAATCTATACTCCAGATTGTGGTGGATTAAGGAACTGAAAAGAAATTCAATCCCTCTAGTCTTTCTCATATGGGATATTTGTTTTGTGGCTTCACTGAGAATGGTTACTGCCATCTTCCAGTGTCTTCCTCTACTCCTACTCTCCCAGAAGAACAAGCCCAAATCTATCAATAGCTAGAGTAGGAGTAAAACACACTAATGCAAATGCCTGCAATGTCCTTAGTCTCCTTGCAATTTCAAGTACTGGACCTGAGCAAATCCCTTCATGGGATTTGGTTCATGGACCTGTTTCTTCATTTGTTGAGCAATTAATAAAGACAATCATTCCCCAGAGATGCAAGAAAGGTTAATTGAGTAATGTGCACTGATTATAAAAAAGGTTTCTGATGAGGGATGCTCATCAAATACAACAGGAAAATTAGCATTGTTGCCAAACTGGAATTTAACACTTCTCATTTTAATGATACAAAGCCATCACAAACACAAGTATATGCACATGGCCCAAATACTAAGCACCCCACTTACCACAATAAGTGTAGATATGGTTCGACTCCAAGAAACGAACTTTTAAATTATGCAAAACTGCAGGTTCATGAAGATAACTAAGAGCTGTTAGGTCATTTTCTCCCACCAGGATATCTGGATTTCGTAAGAAGGGGAGTTGGTTGCTATTGAGATCAATCGGGTATTCTTGGATCTAAAGAAATACAAGTCATAGACACAGAAAAAGCAGTTAATTAATTTGCCTGGAAGGCACTGGGCACAGCATGATGCCCTGTGAAGTTATCTAACTCAGCTACTTAACTTTCACATGATTACAAGTGATTACTATGACCAATAGCAAAATGCTTTGAGGAACCAGAGTCAAGGCCATAATATCTATCCTGTTATAAGAACCATCCCAGATGAAGTCTTCAGATGCTGACAGAGAGCTTATAGAAAAGCCACATGGGTATCACTGATGATTACAATTCAGGAAGCATGATGTTCCTTTAAAAAGTGCCCTGGGACAGAAGAAAGACCAGAAAGAAAAATAGGAAAGCAGAATAGGTTTGAGAGGCACTGCCTAAATGTCTTATACACTTAAAAAGAAAAGTAAGCTGCACATAAGAAAGAGAAATCTTTTGCTTGCTTTTCAATTCTACTAGATATATGGATAAGTCCATTTTATTAATTTGTTTGTTGTTGTTAAATTCAGAAAAAAATATTAAAATATACATATATTTTAAAATATGCAAATACTATAGGCCACTTTTCCTCTTTAGTCCAACATGTCCTCTCTGGGATATATCTTTTACATTTTATGGGTAAGATAGTCAAACCTCTCCATTTTAAAAATAAGAAAGCTGAGACCCAAGAATAAAAGTGCCTGGTTCAAAGAGTCACAGAGGCAGTGTCAGAGATACAGAGGTACGCTGTACCTAAGTACTCATCTGCTTTGAAACTCCTCAAAGTTGGTATTTGAAACACTTTGACAAGAAAAAAAAGTTTCGGGACTTGATGCTTGCTCTATACTTATTATTCTTGGTTGTTATCTTGGTTGAGAAGTAAGAATATGTGCAGGTCCCTGCTGCTATTGCCCTTGGTCAAGTGCAGCTCCCCCCCCCCCAGGGAAGGCTGTGATGGGCAGGACTGTCAGGGTAGAGCTCCAATGCTAAGATTGTGCCCCTTGGCTGGCAGGATGGCTTGGATGGGCAGTTGCTGCAGGATGATGTGGCTGCAACATATAGTCTCCAAGGTTCCCAAAACAGTAGTGCTAGAAGGGGCATGAAGAGGCCAGCATGCTCACCAAGAAGAGAATCAACAGGAGCAGTGGCAGGAGAAGTGGCCTGGAGAACTCCTGGCCACTCTGAGCCCCAGAAGGTGGCCAGAACCCCAGAATGTGGAGAGCGCAGGATCATGGCTCCACCTCCACATTCAGGCTTCCCTTAAGGAAGCTTGTACTGTTTGGGGTGGAGGGAGAGTATAAAGGTCCTGGTTTCTTTCAGAAAGTGATTTTGGTCAAGAAGGAAGAACCCGGCTGGGCTGAGCTGCTCACTTGTTTCTCTGTAGCTGGAAGCCCCACTTGCACCTTTGGGGAATTGGGTGGGGAAGGATGGTCTGGAGATATATTCCTTTCAGGAAAATTTGTTTGGTATTCATTGTTTTTTGGAACCAACTAACAACAAGAACTGAGATACCACTGTACTTACACATGAGAAGATGAACAGAATCATACACTTAATATGTTGAACAGGATTATTTATTTTCTTATTAGTTTCTGGTCACTCTCTCTCATTCTGAATACTCTCTTCTCTAGGTTTTTGAGACACTAGCCTTACTTGTTCTTTTTATCTATCTGACCATTTCTTCTCTACCTCTTTTATTTATTTCTCACTCACACTATCTCCTCTATGTGTGACTCTCAAAGCACTGTTGGGCCCTCTTCTCTTCTTGTAACCCCATCAGCTCCCAAGGTTTGAGTGAACATCTCTGTGACGATGACTCATAGATAGTATAGTAGTTTCTACTTTGAAAGCTCCAGTCTCACATCATCAATTGTCTTTTGAAATTGAACATCCTGAAATAAATCAAGCTCAATATATATAAAATCAAACCCTATCTTCTCCCCCCAAAAAATAAATTGAACCTTCTTGAAAACGTCACTATTTTGGTCAATGGCAACACCATCCTTCCAGTGTACTGAAATTATAATCTTAACATTCTTGATTTCTCACTCTCTTTCATCTATATATCTAATTACAGTAGTTGACAAATCTTGTCCTTTTTTAAGCCCACAACATCTCCTGTGTGTTCTCACACTTTAATTCAAGACCATATCCACTCTTATCCTAGATGATGACAAAGGCCTCTAATTGGCCTCTTGACTCAAGTCAACCAAGTATATTTTTTACACTGCCACACAAATCTAACCATGTAACATCCCCCATTCAATCAATTCCAACAAAACTCTGCTATTTAGTTTTTGATGTCCTATACCATGTGGTCCCACCTTCTCCCATACTCTTCAGACAAGCAAAAATGACCTCTTCTTTGTTTTTCAAAGCAACATTCCCCTCTGCCTTTGCTATAAACATTCTCTTCTCACCTTCATTTTATAGAGTCCCTTTCCTTCTTCAAGTCTCATATTAAGCATCAACTTCTCTATATATGAAACCTTTTCTTATCTCCAAATGCTATTGCCCTGTCTCAAACTATCTTGAATTAAACTTGTATTATTTGTGCATACATACCACACACACACACACACACACACATACACACACAAAAAAAAAAAAAACATACTGTGAGAGAAACACATGTACTTGTTTTTCCTGGAAGAATGTAAGATCTATGTAAGTAAGGACTGTTTCATTCTTCATACACCTATCTCTGGTGCCTTGTTCAATGTCTGACATAATGATGGTACTTAATAAATACTTTTAAATACTTGATTGGATAGAAAAAATGTATGGTTTCTCTATCCCATTCCCAAACCATGTCCCTATAACTCTTGCTCAGATGTACTCTGGAATAATCCATAGGAAATCTAAATGGCTTCTCCCAATTGAAGGAAACTTTTTTGAGGGAATCTTTTTGTGCCATGAACCTCTTTGGCAGAATACTGAAGGCTATAGAACCCTTCTCATAAGGATTGTGTCCTATATTCACAATTGAAGGAAATATCAAATTTTTGTTGGAAGTTAATGAAAATAAAAATGCGTTTTTCCCATTCAAGGTCACAGAATCCCTGAAATCTATCTATAGTTAAGAAGCCCTGCTCCAAATGGAATCATCAAAAAGGTAATTCTATAAAATGATTCCAAATTACTAAGCTAAATCAGCTTTAAGTAATAACATCACACTACCATAATGCTTTTCCAAGAATAATATATATTTTTTAAATATCCACTTAATAAAAATATAAAATAAACATCTCTGACAAAGCAGGGAGTCCAGATGATTTCAATGGCATAAAAAGTAGGCTTGCTCCCCCTCAATATGATAAAAGAGCAATGAAGCAAGGAATTTTTATATGTCAGAATTCTAGAACTCATAGAATTATTCAGAAGGACTCTAATCTATATCCAAGTCTTTCTGGACAGAGGGATGTCTACTTTTCCACAGAAGGTCTCCAGGAAAGGGAATTTCCCTAGTTCCCATCTGTACTTTCTGAATGCTTCTTCTTTTTCAGATACCAGCACAGAATGTGGATTATAGGATCCTACTTGACTATCCTTACATCCATTGTAGGGGGTAGGACAGCTGTAATTCTGTCTTTTTTCAGATGTCTTTCTTCTTGTTTTTATCAAAAACAGACATTATAGGAAAATTCCAAGCAAATTCACAAAAAGAGGGGCTAAGGAAAAGCTAAGGTCACGAGGTCTATCACATTGACATGGAGGCAAAAACTGTACAAGTCAGCTGAAAAGAGCTAAAAACCTGCCCGCTAAGCATATGAAGCTATAGATTTCTTAGTTTCCATGTGGAGGGGAGGAAAAAGAAAAAGACATAAGAACAGGTTTTTCCTTAATAGGAAATTGATTGTAAGACTGTCACTAGTTAAATCGACTATAAATCTGAAGCCAATATGGTTTATTTGAAAAGTAAGAGTTTTTCAAAATAACTGATGATCACATAATCAGGTACTATGGAACTTTTAGGAGCCAGAGACAAAAAAAAAAAAAAAAAAAAAACTGAGATGTACAAATCATTTGACTCTTGGAATTGGAGAAATGTTCAATGACAAGATCAACAAAACTGGAAATTCTTAAATATCCACCAGTGGTTTCAATCCCTTCTTCTACTCACTACTACTAGTTTGGGGGCAAGCCAGTGTGGGGTAGGAAGAGAGAAGGGAAAGAAGAAAGACTAGGAAGGACATTTGGCCTGAGGAGATAAGAAACTATGATAGATTAAACTATGGGACAAGAATATTTAGTATTGTTATTAAAGTGAGAGCATATGTAAGTCTTGCCATATTAATGTCAACCAATGCATCGCATGAAAGCTCAATTTTCCCTGGTTAATAAGTGAATTTTCACAAAGGCTATAAAAGCATTTGTTAAATTTTGCGTGTGTGTGTGTGTGTGTGTGTGTGTGCGCGTGTGTATACATCCATATCCATGTATGTTTTTAATTATGTCAGTTTTTAGGTATTCTGCTTTATTTTTAAACATGGTTAATTGTTATGATGATGATTGATATTATGAAAGCCTCAAAAGCCAGAAATAGTTTCACATCTCTAGATCTCAGGAAAGGCCTACTCTTGGAACACTGATGTTAGGTGGGTAGAACATAAAAGCACTTGGTATGAGTGAGTAGGTCTCTGAGCCAAATACATTTTTCAATGCTTCATGCCTATTTCTGTATTTCTTTTGGTGTAGAAAACTGTGAGTTAACTGTATTTATAAAACCACAATTTGCCATGTAATGTAGGACAAATCACAAGTTTTTAGGGGGCTGGTCAGTGGAACCTACAATTCTTTCAAGCTACAATACTATCATTTTAAACTTGCTTATACATGTTTATTCTGTGCATTGTGAGGAATAGGAAGAAGATAGAAGAGGAGGAAAAATGTTGGAGGGAGGAAGGAAGAGGGGGATGAAAGGAAAAATAAAGGAAAAAAGAAAAATAAAAAAGAGTAGAGGGATGGGGAAGGAAGAAGGGAGAGAGGATAAGAAAGATGCAGAAGGAGAGAGTGGGGAAGAGAGAGATCAGAAAGGTGATCAATGAGAGGAAAAAACTAAAGAAAGTAAATCTTCCAGTTAACAAGAAAAAGCCTCCAAGATTGGTCTCTCCATAAGTTACCAGCATAGGCGTAACTCTAAATCAGTATAAGATAGACAATAGAAAGAACAGAGTGTCTTAGAAATCAGAGAAACTGGGGCAGCTAGGTGGTGCAGTGGATAGAGCACCAGCCCTGAAGTCAGGAGGACCTGAGTTCAAATCTGAAGAAGGGAGGGAGAGAGGAAGGGAAGAAGGGAGGAAGGGGGAGAAGAAGGGAAGAAGGGAGGGAGAGAAAGAGGAAGGGAAGGAGGGAGGGCAGAAGGAAGGGAATAAGGGAGGGAGAAGAATCAGAGAAACTTCAAATCTTGGCTCTGCAAATTCATGGAAGATAAAGTTGTATCTCTTCTCACACCCCTCATGGTACCAGGACACTTAATTCTGAACCCCATAATTTCATTACTCCTCCCCCAATGCTGATCAAAATTTCCTCCTCTTGCCTTATTGAGAATGTCTTTGTTGGGAGTTTGTAGAAATCCTTAGTACTCTAATACAGCTCTCAAAAGCCATCTAGTCCATATACCTTAATTTAAGATTTGCCCAAAGTCACACAGATAATAAATATCAGAAGTGAGATTTGAACAAAGGGCTTCTAAATGATCTTTCCACCATACAATACTATCTTCACCAGTTAAATGTAGATGGAAAAAAATTGCTCATAGTGCTCTTCCTAGTGGTGGGCCTCTCTAAACACCAGCACTTAGATCAGTGTCTGGCACATAATAGGTACTTAATAATTTTATGCTTTTTGCCTGTCTTTGTTCCCCTTTTCCTAAGTTCTAGCAGAAAATAGTCACTGGACCAATACTTAAAAACTCTTCCAGTTTACATTCAGCATAAGCTTTTAGAATTAAGGGTCCCCTTAAATTCCCAAAGAAGCATCGAAGCATTTAGTGGAGGTTAAGTTCATAGCAGATACTACATATTGATCAACATACTCTTACTGATGTGGGGTTGTTTCTCATTTGCAGAAACTAACCAACTCAACTCTCTAAGGAAGCTCCCAAAGTGTCTCTGGGGAAGGTATGCTCTCCACATTTTCTTACCTGCCTGCTATGTTTTTCAAATCTGTTAAGTTCTTCCAAAAGAAAAGTAATTGGTCTTCCTTTTCTGTATTTTCAACTCTATGTGTTCTATTCATCACTCTGAAGCAGTAAGGAACCAGATGCAATGAATGCAAACTCCTGATAAAGTGCCTGACCATCAGGCAATGGCTAAAGGAGATTGTTGGTAAATTTATTATAACCTGAATCACAGGAGCATGAAAATCTTCAGTCATAGCTCATCTTCCCAATCTCAGTTTAGTACAGGGAACTTGGAATATTGCCTGTTCAGACTCATGGGCTCTCAATTTAAACCATCCTGTTATATTGTAGCAATGGACAGCTTACACTGATTCTTTTGTAAGACAGAAGTCATTTAAAGTGGAGAACTTAAATCCAGAATTCTAAATCTCTTCTCCAGGAGAACATGAAGGTAAACTACGGGGGAGGGAGTGGGGTAATACTACCTCAAACACTCAAGGACTAAGGGAATTGAAGAAAAATGGAAATGAGGTTCAATCAGTAGCTAGAAATTGTATAAGCATTTGGTGCATTTTTACTGGTGCACTAGTTTTGGAGAAGAAATGAGTAATATGGTGAAAAGGACATGGGAATTAGGACAACCAGAAACTTCTCCTACTCTCTAACAAAAACTCATGTCTGTAGTGCTTCAACTTTTACAAAGGGCTTTTCTCACTATAATCCTGTGAAAAGGGTAATGTAAATACTGAAGGGAATACTCTTAGGAAGGAGGGATGACTTCTCTAAGGTCACAGCTACTGAGGGACAGGGCCAAGACTTAAAACAAAGTCTTCAGAGGTTAAAGTCAATACACTTCCATGGAAATGTAAAGCTCTATAGCCTTAGATAAGCCAAATGTTCTCCCTAAGTCTCATTTTCCTATTCTTAAAATGAGAAAGTTGGACCAGATGATCTCTTACCATTGATCCCACCCACATCTGAAATGATGATTCCATACAGTATGGGACCTTATGGTCTCTCACCTAGACTATTGAAATAGCCTCCTAATTCATCTCTGTACCCTCTTTCTCTATCTCTCTGCAGTCAAGCCTCCACACAGCTGTGAAATCACTATTTCTGAAGGCTAGGCTTCTTATGTCACCTACTCTATAAGCTCTCATGGCCCACTCTTGCCTCTGGAATTGAAATGCACAATTCCTCCGGCTGGCACTGAAAGTCCTTCATAATCTGTCATCATCCTATCTCTCTCTGTCTCTCTCTGTGTTTCTCTGTCTCCGTGTGTCTATGTGTGTATGTGTCTGCCTGTTTGTCTCCCTCTCCCTCATCTCTCCATCTCCCTCCTCTCTCTTCCTTTCTTTCTCCTTGCTCATTCCTCTCTCTTTCCCTTTCCCTCCTCCTTCTCTTTCCCCCTCTCTTTCCCTCTCTCTCTACTTCCCCTTTTCTCCTCTCCCCTCCCCTCTGTCTTTGATTCTCTCTCTCCAGCTTAGCTGAATTGACCTACTTGTAGTATCCACCACAGAATACTCCATCTCCCCTCTCTGCCCTTTGCACAATTTGTCCCCATGCCTGGAATATGCTGCTTCCTGCTATCTCCACTTTGTCAAATGCCTTGGTTCTCTCAAACCATATCTCATGTACCATTTCCTACATGAAGCACATTGTCCTCATCTCTACCATACCACGTGGCAGAACATTCCGAAGTTATCCTGGATTTATTCTGCATACATGCTGCATTTACTTATAAATGCACGTCTTTCCTCTTAAAAAAAAAAAAAAAAAAACTTTTCTTCTTATCCCTCATGACTAGCATACATTAACAGCTTTATTTTTGTTGCTTGATTGAACCTGGTGCTGGAGTACCTATGTTTAACACTGTTACCATTATCTCCCTCTCATCCCTCAGTTCTTATCACTGGAACTTGAATAATTACTTTTTGAATCAAATTGTAGGATTTTACCTTTATCACAATTATATAATTAATTCCTGGCTCAGGAGCTTCCAAAACCCCGATATAGGTTATAGTAATATTAGCAAGTTTGCATTCATTCAGGCCCTTAAGATTTACAAGATCTTTTTCCTTGAAAAAACCCCATAAGGCGAGAAGTACAAATATTATCATTCCCATTTTACAATGATGACCCTGAGACTCACTTAAATACCTTGTCTAGGCGCACACCATTAGAGATAGACAATAAACATGTATCTGCACTGATGGGAGTAGTGCTTGGGGGGACCTCTCCTCCAGTGAAAGTCCATATCCAGAGTTCATAGACCCAGATACATGAGGAGGTTGATTCTAAGGTTCTCTGGTCCCAAATAGATTGAAGGGAGGCGGAGGGAAAAAGAAGGAGTCTAAATTTGGCGTGGTGGTTACAGAACACTCTGGTGATACTTCTCCTGAAAGCTGTAGTGGTATACATCTCTTGTTTTCAAAGAGGAGCAGTGATAACCAGGGTGATAGCTTGACTCATGTTTGAATTGGATTTCAAACAAAGAACCAGCCTCACTCTCTTGCAGAGTGATCGAAGTGCAGTGGCAAGACAAAAATCAAGATGAGTGGAGATGACCCAGGACCCAGTATAGAATTTGGCATCTTCTATGTCTTACCAAGCTCTCAGCATTCTAGAGTACCTACATCAGGCACCTTCACAGTCATTCAAACAGTGTGTTCAAGTGCTCATTCTGCTGAGGGAAGTCATTATCTGCTTGGGGTAGATAATCCTCTTAATTCACCAACTAGTTTGAGATCTGTTGGTTATCTTCAACCTAGGTTTAACCCATGGTTGTGATAGTTTTACTGGGATGTGGCTCTTTTCAGGACTGCTCATCTACCTGTCATCCAAATCTCACCTGAGGTTCCAAGAAGCAGTGCTATGTAAGCATTCTATCATTGAGCCTTAGACGTAGAAGCATTTTCACAGGTGATCAAGTCCATCCCCTAACTGAAGCATGAATTCTGTCCACAATCCACAACCAATATAGTCATGTAATCTGAGAACTTTGAGTAATCAGAAAATGCACTGTCCACCTAACACAGCACATTTGTTTTTTGGATAATGTTAAGCATTAGATAATCCGCTTATCTTGTAGCTATATGTTTCCCTTTAATTTTTACTTATTTATCCCAATTCAAATCACAAAAGCTAAGGAGAAAAAAACTAATCTTTCTTTCAGGGGAGGACTCTTTAACTATTTTGTGACAGCTGTCATATCCCTATAATCCTCTCTTAGTCCAACCATCCTTGGTTTCTACAATGAATCCCTGTACTGTCTACTTTTAAGTCGCTTCATCATTCTAATTACTTTCCTCTGAATTGATTCCAACTTGACAGTATCCTTTCTAAAAATGTGCTAACCAGCCATCAATAATTTTATTTTATGAAAATTCACAAAACACCAGAAATACACACACACACATACACATGTGTGTGTGCATACAGCAATATTCATGGAATAATGATTATCAGTTTCATATATCTTTTATTATTTCATATATATCTTATTCTCTACTCTGTATATGGGAAATGCTTTTTAATGGGTGTTTGGTTAAGTTCAAAACTTTAAAAATTAATTTTCAAAAAACAGGGTCTGCAGAATCGATTGAAATGTTCAAGATGTGCCCCTGTCTAGGGCAGAGGATAGCAAGATAATAGTCTCTATCACATGAATGGTACACTTCAATTAAGGTCATCTTAAAATATATTTGCTTTTTAAGATGTTACTTGTGAATATTTATGGAACTAAATCGAATTTCCCTCTTATTCTATTTGGATGGAGGAAAGTCAAGGAGGCAAGGAACTCTAGGATAACACCTAACAAAAAATGGAAAACCTAGGGGTCCAATATTGGGCACAGAGACAGAACAAGGGAAATTGTCAAGGAACATCAAGGTAAAAAAAAACAGATGATTGTAGAAAAGAGTAGAAATTAGTGGTGCCAACCTGAGGGGAAGGGTCTCTCTGTGGCAGGGTCCTGTCCTTGGATTTTATCAATGACTTGAATGAAAACAGATGGTTTGTTTATCAATTTTGTGAATGACATTTAGTTAAGAAGCATGAAGCATATAGGGAGATGCTAGATGAACAGAATCATAATACAGAAACATCTTGACAGGCTGGAGTGATGGCCCAATTTAGGAAGATGAACTTTAATAGGAATAAATGTAAAGTCCTGCACTTTGACAAGTGATTTTTTAAAACTAAATCTAGAATAGGAAAAATGTGTCTAGATGATAGCTTATATTAGATAGACAGAGAGATGGACAGACAGACAGAGACACACACACACGCACACACACACACACACACAGGATATTTTGGTAGGTGGTAAATGCCATATAACTCAAATATAAGGGACAGCCTCAAATCTCAGCTTCTAAAACACAATCACTTCCTTTTCAAGAAACTCCAATGATTCCCTACTGCCTCCAGAATAAAACACAAATTCCTCTGTGATTTGAAGAACCTTTACAATTTCATTCTAGACTCTTTCTAAGCTGATCTCACACATGATATTCTAACCAAATTTACTCTTTCCATTTGACATTCCATTTTCTGTCTCTCCATCTTTGCACAGATCCCTCCCTCTCCACTCCTGCCTCTTCCAAGACTAGAGCTCTCCTCAGGAGCCAAATAAAGTATCACCTTTCCTGGGTCCTTCACCCACTCTTGGTGGTCAGCGCTATATTCATATTAATGCCTGTGTATTTTCTATTTCCTTATATTTGTTCCACCCCACCCCCCTCCAGTTCCTGCCTCTACAGTAGCATGTAAGCTTCTTAAGGGCAAGAACTGGTTTTATTTGTATTCTCAAGGATTAGCCCATGTCTTAAGCACATAAAGATCTCAGAGAAAATAGAGGGGCAGGCTCAAAATCAGGGAGACCCACATTCAAAACCTGAGTCAGACAATCCCTAGAAATATAATCCTGGGTAAACCATTTAACCTCTCTATATTTCAGTTTCCTCATTTGTAAAATGAAAATAATGATAATATCTACTTCATAGGATTATTGTGAGGATCAAATTAATAATAATAATGAAAGGTATATAATGTCTACTATGTACCCAGCATTGTGCTAAGTGCTTAACAAATATTATCTCCTCTGAGCCTCACAACTCCCGGAAGGTGCTATTATGATCCCCATTTTAGAGAGGAGAAAACTGAGGCTAACAGAACTTAAATGACTTCCCAAGGTCACATAGCTAGGAGGTGTCTGAAGCGGGATTTGGACTTAGTCTTCCTGACTGGGTATAGCACATACCACTTAGCCATTTAATCATAAAGTGCTGTATGTGCATATGTGTGTATGTACATACTCAATTATGTTTGTGTGTGTGTATGTGTGTGTTATTTATCACTATTGTTATTAATGCCATTATTATTAAGCACTTAATAAATGTTTCTTGTGGCTTGAAAAGACCAGAAAGAAAAAATTTAGAGCTGAATTAAAGAGATCTCAGAAGCTTCCAGTGATTCCAATCCTGGAATTTTATAAATAAGAAAACCAACCCAAAGACATTAAGAGACACTAGAGGGACACCCAACTAGTAAATTTTTACCCTAGAACTTGAACCCCAATTTTTTCCACTCCGTCCAGTGTTCCTTATACTGTAACATACTTTTTTCTCAATTAATTGGCTAGTACTACATTCCCAAACAATTAGATAAAGGCCAGACTGAGCCAACAGGAAGGAGTAAGAAAAAAAAAAAAAGATAAATCTGAAAAGAGCAAATAAGGGAAAAATCTTTATTTACCACTTACCAACAGGTCAGACACTCTGCTACTAGTTATAGATAAAATATAAGAGATAAGACAGTCCCTGGCTTCAAATAGCTCTTTTTTTAAAAAAAAAAAAAAATACAAGTGAGAACATATCTACAGTAGAATGGTTGCCAGGAAAAAATAGTCTATGGAGTCACAAGGATGGTGAGACATCCATAGGGCAATCACTTGAAATGTTCTTGCCAGAAGTAATGCTACTTGTTAATTAGTGTGTCCAGAACAAGGTGGGGAGACAGAGTGTATGTGGAAGGGATAGGGAAAATGTACAATTGAAGCAACATGGAAGATGGTGAAAGGTCTTGAGCCAATAGGATATGCAGGATGTTCTATTTGAGTTTGAAAGTTGAGGGTATTAAGTTCCCCAGTGACTGGGGGGATGGAGATAGGAGTGCAGGAGAGTACACATGGATTCTTGAGGTCCACTGTATAAAGTTACAAGGTACTGATTCATGTAAATATAAGATAATATGGGGAAAAGACTTGAATCTGCTATTAACTAATTGTATGACCTTAGGTTTGCCATTCAATCACCTTGTATATCAGTTTACCCTAATAATAAACTGTAACTAACAGTAACTAAACTGTATGACTCTGAGAGAAAACTACCATGTTCTATAATAAAAGCAAGGTATGATTATTTTAAGAGGATCTCAAAAAGGGCCTTTTTGTTGATGTAGTTTTATGAGTAAGAGATAGGACGTGGGAAGTTGTTGTGAGAGGGAGGCAGCTTCATCTGGTAAACTGGGCTTCCAAAGCAACAGGAGAGTTTACAAAGCTTTCTTGAGATCACTGAGCTACACTGCATCTCCCATAGAGCATCTTTTTTCTACTCACAAAAGTGGACCTGGCAAGCTGACACAACATAACTGTTTAACTGCCCTGCGGTGAATCAGATCTTCTGAGAAATAATGGGCTACAGAACTGTCAATCCCTGTTCTCTGGCTTTCTATCCAATTACAAGGTAATCTGCCACATACCAAAGCAGGGCAGGGAAGGGCTCCCAAGGCAGCCCATGCAGGAGTTATTCACAGTCCCTGGCTCACTTTCAGCTTAAGAAAGCAAGCATCTGTTCCGTTTTATCAAGACAGCAAGTCAGTTCCCTAATACTTCTGTACAATTTAAAATAAAAAGGCATGCAAAACCCAGCCCACTCAAAAATAATAAAAAAAGAAATATTAGTGAAACATAAATGCCACTCAAGTGCATGAGAGATCTTTAATTCTGTCTTAGGCATTTTTAATGTGGCAAATCATGGCTATCTGCTAGGAATATGTAGCATTTATATAGTGTTTAAGGTGTGCAAGGGAATCTTAAAATATTTTCATGTTATCTGAACAATAAGTAAACTTGGGAGGCAGGTGGCTCTTATTCCCATTTTACAGATGAGAATACTTATCCTGGTTAAGTGACTTGACCAAGGTCCTAGAGTTAGGCAGCAAAACTATCTCTGTGATAAAACTATCAAAAACTACTTGTTATATTCATTTCACAAATAAATTCTCTGGGAGCCAGTCTCTTTATGTAATAAAATCAAGGTGATACAAAATGAGTGGTCAAATGTACTCACTATAAATGCAATCATTTATTGGCTACTCATTATTTGTGCCAAATTGTTTTTATAAAATATAATTCTCTGTGGGAAAACTGGGACACTGATACATTGTGGTGGAATGGTGGAATCCAACCATTCTTGAGAGCAATTTGGAACTATGCTCAAAAAGTTATCAAACTGTGCATACCCTTTGATCCAGCAGTGTTTCTACTGGGCTCATATCCCAAAGAGATACTAAAGAAGGGAAAGGGACCTGTATGTGCCAAAATGTTTGTGGCAGCCCTTTTTGTAGTGGCTAGAAACTGGAAATTGAGTGGATGCCCATCAATTGGAGAATGGCTGAATAAGTTGTGGTGTATAAATGTTATGGAATATTATTGTTCTGTAAGAAATGGCCAACAGGGTGATTTCAGAAAGGCCTGGAGAGACTTACACGAACTGATGCTGAGTGAAATGAGCAGGACCAGGAGATTATTATATATGGCAACAACAATACTATATGATGATCAATTCTGATGGATGTGGCTCTCTTTAATAATGAACTACCAGTTTCAATTGTTCAGTAATGAAGAGAGCCATCTACACCCAGGGAGAGGACTGGGAACTGAGTATGGACAACAACACAGCATTTTCACTCTTTCTGATGTTGTTTGCCTGCAAAGCATCATCTAAACATCACTAAAGAGTCAAAATCTTACATGTCATCTTTAACTCTTCCCTCTTCTTCTTTTCCTCCTCCCACTCTCATTTGATCATTTGCTAAGTCATGTTCCTTCTATCTTTCTAACACTTTTTATCTACCATCTTCCTTCTCATTCACCCTAATCCAGACTAATACAACAGTCTCCAACCTGGTCTTCCTGGCACTATTCAGGCAACACACTGTTGCAGATTCTTTCCCCTAAGGCAAAGATTTAATTATATCACTCTACTGCTTAAAAATCTTTAATAGTTCCTCACAGACTACAGATTTCTGCCCAAATACTTCAATGTGGCTTTCAAGGTTCACCTCAAATGGCAATATCTTTCTAATCTTATTTCAGAATAAGGCAAATTGAATTGCTTACTACTCCTCAAATATACCTAAAGCTTCCCGACTTCTTTGACTTTCAAACATACCATTTACTTGGTAAATCATCTTCCTGATTTTCTATTTGTCAGAAACTCTCACTCAAATACTGATGCAGACATTGATGAAATTTTCTTTGATTAATTAAATCAATTAAAAGAGATATCATCTCTCCCTCTTTTGGATCACAAGAACTCTTCCCTCTTGAAACTAATACCATATTCTCTGGTTCAAGGTAATTATTTCCCTGTCTCTCAAATAGATAGTGCACTGTTCAATGAAGGTAGGAAGTAAATCTTTCCCATTTTGTATCAGTGCAACACAATGCTTCATAATGAATATTCAGTTCATTTGAAAATTTAAGAATATAAGAAACTCACATTATCCAGATGTTGAGATGCCGCATGAGGGGAAGCCCATTGGATTAGTTCATTGATATATACATTTTAGAAAAAAACAAGGCAAAATAACAATAGAATAGGAGGGGAGGATTTAGAGCATTGTACAGCATTTACAGTTGTAATGCTCTCTCTAAAATGTAATGTTCTCTGTTGAGGTTTTCATGGGGTCTCTGGAAGCAGCCTTCATTTCAGTTCAGTAATCACCACACAAGTACAGCCAGGGTTTAAAGTCCAAATCCTTTATTGTCTTTTTCAAAGTCCTGTCTCCTGAAATTGGGGCTCGGCTAGTTCTCTGGGGGCCTTCTGGAGTCTTGGTTTCAGTGGGAAAGTGAAGGAGAAGAGCCTGCCACCAGGATAGTGTGAGACGGAATGAATCTGTCTGAGTCCAAGGGTTTGTGCTCCAGCCTTCAACTTCCAGCCTTCTGTCCACTTGTCTCTCTATCTCCCTGGCTGAGGGTTCTAGCTTATATGCCCCACACTGACTACAAACCAATCATTATATCACTAGGAAACCATTATTTGTTGTAGGATTAAATCAATGCTAAACTATATTTAACTATTGTCTCCTCAGTTCCACTTAGTACCTTGTTTCAAGTTCTGGCCCATAACATCTCCTTGTAAAATTAAATCAATCATACTGAACCATGCTAAATTAGAAAACTATTGTCTCTATCAATTCCACTGACTTAGTACCTTGTAAGAATCCTTTGTTTCAAGTTCAGAGTTCTGGTACATAACATACAGGGATACATCTCCAAAAAGTGCCACACAAATTCCATTTTAATATGAAAAATTTCCTAGTGACTCAACATGGTTATGAAGCCTGCAACAGCTGAATCTGAGAAGTATTGATGTTGTAAGTGAGTCAAAAAAGAACTCCAAAACAAATGCTATATGAAAAAAATGAGCATGAGAAGTGGTATAAACAATATTTAAGGAACTATCTGAATGGAAAAACATATGGGTTCATATAATAAAAGTGGGTTATTTTTTTTTTAAAATGGCATTCCCCAAAACAGTAAAAGAATAAGAAGAAAACTTTTAGCAGGTGAAAAGCCCCAAAATAGTGGATTCATTAAAAAAAAAAAAAAAGATTTTTTCCAAAGGCACTAATGGGTTGAAAAATTCACTGGTTTGTAAAGAGAATACAAACATTGATGGAATTCTATAGGTGCCAAAGTACAAAATACTAAAAATCACAAGGATAACATTACTTATATGATATAAAGTACCAACAATAATTAACACTTACATAGTATTTTAGAGTTAGCAAAATCTTTTACAAATATTATCTCATTTGAGCCACACAACTACCCTGAGAAGTAGGAACTATTAGTATGTTCATTTTAGAGATGCAGAAACTGAGGCTAAGAAAGCAAGATAAGTGACTTTCCCAAGATCATACAGCTAGTAAGACTCCTGACTCCATGTCCAGTACCCTATCCATAATACTCAAACTGACTAAAGAGTAGAAGGAAAAGTAAAAGATGACTCAAATATGTCTAGTCGGGAGACTGAAAGACTGGTGGTGATACCAATGAAGGAAACAGTGAAGAAAAAGATCCATTTTTGGGACAGGGGAAATTTCTATTAATTTGCTTGGGGTTTGTTGAGTCCCAGGTAACAGGAAAATATATAAAGGTTTATATCCTGTAGACAAATAGGAGATGCTGGTGAAAAGTCAGGATTGGAAGCTACTTGAATTGGAAAGTCATCTGTGATTCTTGAAGCTACAAGAGAAGATAAGTTCATCCAGGGAATTAAAAACTCCACAGTATACCATGGAATCACACCTCAGTATTCAATCAAATCTTTGCACATAGTTTAACCTCAATGTATAATCCAAGAGTCATTTCCTGATATTTGGAGTGATAATCTTACTGTTAAGATATTATCTGTAAATTTGAAAACTCTAAACCAAGACTCCTTTCTGTTGACATGGAAAAATGAAAATTAACCTCATCATTTAGGTGTTTACTTCACATGATCCTGGGAAAGGAAACCATGGCCATATTAATGAAAACTAGCATCTACCACAGCACTATTCAAATCAATGCTCTGTTAACTTTATCTACTTCTTCTTAGTTAGTTAATAAATATTTCTTAAGTACCTACTATGTCCCAGGAAGCTTTCTTGGAGATACAGAAAAAGGCAAAAGATAGCCCCTGTCCTCAAAGAGCTCACAATCTAATGGGAGAGAAAACAACCAAGCAAACATGTATTAACTATATTCAGGATAAATGGGAAATAAACAACAGAAATAAGGAAATAGAAATGAAAGTGGTTGCCTGCAGGGAAAAAAAGGATTTTAATTGGAACTTAAAGGAATCCAGTGAAGGCAGTAGGCAGAGATGAGGAAAGAAAACATTCTAGACATGGGGGACAGACAGAGGAAATTACCAGAGCTGAGAGGGAATGTCATGTTCATGGAACAACTAGGATAAAGAATAGAGCAAAGCAGGAATAAGAAATATGGAAAGGTGGGGGAAAAGAACAACTATATCATGAAGAAGACAACTGAGTAATGGAGATGGAATCTCTAAAGAGCACAACTAGGATGAAGGATGAAGGACAAAATCGTCTGTTAGGTGTCTTCTCACCGTAAAAAAATCTGACAATTCCTTCCAGAGCCTCCATAGAAGCCATGTTTCAATCCTTTCCTAGATCTACTCCTAATTCTCTAGACTTTGCCACCACACTCATGTGCAGTCCTCCTCTTATTCCCCTTCAGTTGTTTCTTCCATTAGAATATAAGTTCCTTGAGGGAAAGGAACTGTCTTTTTGCTTTCATTTCAATCTCCAACAATTAGCACAATTCCTGACACACAGTAAATATTTAATAAAAATGTGATGCTATTTTGCCTAACTTTGAAGGAGAAATGCAGGAAAAAAGGCTAGAGGATAGAAAAGTTCTGACTCTAAATGTCTTTGAGTATTGACAAAATATGTCTTATAGACACACACATAACACAAGTAGTACTTCCTTAAAATATATCTATTATTTTCAATGTATTATATTCAATGTATTATAAAGATAATTATTAAGTATCACATTGTGCCTGAGAACTTTAATTAATAATAAAACTTCTGATGGGAAACTACACACATACAGAATCCTTGACATCCAAAGAGTTTCTATCTAAGATTTAGCTCCATTCATCATTAATCAAGACTATTTACAACTAGAACACTTACAGTTTCATCTTCAAATTTAAGATGGAGAACCTTCTCACCCTCCTTGTAGTCCTTGACTATTTCTGCTGATCGCCACACTTCATCAGGATCAGGGATCCAAACCCTTGTGAACTGCAAGACAAGATCATAAGTACATAAGTACAAGATCGGATATAAAGTATTACTTTCGTTTCCCTAAAAGTTTCCTTGGTCATTCTTTTTTTTTTAATCAAATTTTATTTTTTCAATTATAAAAAAAAAAATCTTCCTTCTTTCTCTTCCAGCTTTTCCCACAATGAAAATAGAAAATCCCTATTAGAAACAGATATGCTCAAGCAAAACAAATTACCACATTCAACATGTTCAAAATAAAATATATCTCAATCTGTACCAAGTCTATCACCCACCCATATATTGTATCATTTTTCTTTAGGAGTACTCTGGAATTTTGAATTAACAAGAGTTCTTAAGTCTTTCAAAGTTGTTTTTCTTTATAATCTTGTTGTTACAAATTATTATCCTGCTTCTGCTCACTTCATATTATAGGATTTCATAAAAATCTTTCAATGTTTCTCTATAATTGTCCTATTCATCATTTCTTACTCTACAATAGTATTCCGTCATGACTATATACTAGACTTATTCAGCTATTTTCCAACTGATGGGCATACCTTTAGTATCTGGTTCTTTAGAGTTACAAAAAAAGTTGCTGTGAATACAGCATTTTTCAATACCTGAACAATCCTGAGATTAGAGAAAAAAATTAAGATAAAATGGTTCTCAGTGGATTTTCCTTATTGTAAGATGTAGTATGACAAGATGTCACGGTTAGAAAGAAATAACTCACAACAGAGACTGATAAAGATCATAAGTTGAGATAATCAAAGGAATCTGTATCCCTTCTCCCTCTTGCCCCCTCCAAAAACCTCAAATATCAAAAAGAAATAAAATATTTTTAAGATATCACAAAAGAAACTAAAATTCAATGCAAATCTTTTTAAAAAAAAAAAAAAGGAAAGAAAGGACAATGTGAGTAGAAATAAAAGTATATCAGCAATAAAATCTACTAATGTACCAAAAGTAACAGAGACAAAAGAAGTCATACATAGAAAACAAGTTTAACCCAGATCCTCTCCTCATTACACCAGGCTAGCTGCACTGCATTACAATAATAAAATGAATCAAAAGTTTGGATAGTGACTTATTGAAGTACACAAGATACTTATTCAAAGACAATTTCAAAATAATTTGAATAAAAATCAAGGAAGAAACGAAGAAAAAAGGCAATATCTGGTGCTAATGATAGGAAGAGCAAACATATCAAAAATGACAACATTTTTGAAATTAAAGTATTGCCTTAATGCAATAATGCAATTATCAGCCATGATTCCTAAGGTCAATGATGGAACATGCTATCTACATCCATAGAGAAAGCTGATAGTCTCAAAATACAGAAAAACATAAATTTTTGAGACAGTCAATGGGAAAATTTGCTTTGCTCAACAGAGCATGTTTGTTAGGATTTTGCTTTTCTTTCTTTTTTTAAATTCATTTGAAAAGAGTTCAGATAAAGAAGGGAAAGGAAAAGTAGGGACAGAATAGCCAAAATGAAAGGAAGAAAAAGTCATTTAAGTATTTTTTTAATGCACAAAAGACAAAAGTCCAGAAATGATTGCAGACAAGCAGGACATATTTTAAATTACATTGAATTATATATTTAAAAATAAAAACAGTCAGTATATAATAGAGATACAAAGTTTGATACAAAAATAATTGTAAAGGGTTACACATACGTAACAGTTAAAAATAATGAAGAATGAAATCCCTATGCAAGAACAATTGCTGGAATAACTATGTCACCACAAGAAACTAACTATACTGACAATGTAAAAAAATTTAGATAATTTTGTTTTAAACCTAGACAAAAGGATGATATTTTTTACTCAACTGTGAAGGGAAGGAAATGTTATCATTAATGAGAAAAGCACTTTTTTCTTTCCTTAGAGTAATTGGGAAAGTTGCTATAATCTAGTTTTGTTGCTGTTGTTTTGTTTTGAAATAAGTGAAGATTCACAGATATTTGGAAGATGGTAAGGTATATCCATAAATGATTATATTAAAACAGAAGACATGAAAAAAATCTTTATTTGATATTATAAAATCAGATTATAACTGGGGCCATGGCAAGGGCCTTGCCACTGAAGTGACAAAAAGTACCAGATGCAGTTAAATCTTCTAAGAGCCCAGGGTGTTGTTTTCACTATACTCAGGTAGTGAAGGCAAATCCTTTTAAAACTCACAAGAAAGTAATTAGTAGAACATTTAAAATGTGTTTTTAAATGTTTCTAATTGGTTAATGGTAACCCTGCCAAAATCAGCTTGGTAACTATTAAATTACAGCCAAGAAATTATCCAAGCCTAAATCTAAATGTCACTGAATATCTCACAAAGATGATGTGTTTGCGTGTTCTGTAAACATTAACATTCAACACACACACACACACACACACACACACACACACACACACCCTACAGAATCTCTCAAATATCATCCAGGTTCATAGCCACAACTTTCACTAACTGTCCCACTTCTGCCAGTGAGAAATTTAGCCTTGGGTTAAGTGATCATATAGGTAAGTAACATCATTACCCAGTCTGATTTCCATCTAAGCTAATCCATTAAAAATAGCACTTCTCATCTGTACTTTTTAGTTCTTTATGCAAATTCTCTGGAAATGCTGATGAGACCAGTGTTATATAGATCTACTCCCTTTCCATCAGTGGAGGTGGAGGGGATGGGAAAAGAAGAAGAGGGGAGAAGAAGAGAGAGAAGGAAAAAGAGAGAGTAAGGGAGAGAAGAAATAGGAAGGAAAGGAAGGAGAAAAGGAGAGAAGGAGGGAGGGAGGGAGAAGGTGAGTATTCCCTACTAAAAATATAATTTTCTTTCCTATTTTCTAATGCCCTTTTGAAAACTACTAATATGAACACCATATTTTGATACCAATATTAATCACAAAGTAGTTCTGAATATTCATCTATATAAAAGTTACTCTATAAATTTGATTTCTTGACATTCCATCCTACTGATGAAAAGCAAATACTATTTGTTCTTGGCACTGGAGTGGAGGCATCTTAGGATATCTCCATAAGCACCTCCCTGCTTCCAAGAGAGCTTTCCCTAAATTTTGACAGCGGAGATATCAAGGACCTGCTTCCTATGAAATCTCCAGAGAAGGAGACTTGACAGACTATTCTCCTAAGCAGCATTTAACAACCTTTACTGTCAGCTAATTCTTCTTCACACATTCCATCTGTCATTTTTTTGCTGTCACTGATACCCACTACTTGATTTTACTGACCTTTCATTAAGGTGTTGCCTACTAAACTTTAATTATACTGCTCATTTCTGGTCTCACTGAAGTGACCCACATCATTCCTGATGCTGAATTCTGAATTACATAACTGAGGATCTCCCATCCCATCCACAGATCAGTCAGAGCACATACTACCTTAATACAAAACAGAGCCTGTATTCTATACTAAAGTATGAGAAATACTGCAGAAAAGTAAATAGACAAGACTTGTTCTTCTCCATCTTTTAAGGACCTGAGTTTGGGTGATACTGACCTGCCATCATCAAGATGCCAGACAGACAGTCTGGGCAATAAGTTGTAACCAGGGTTCCAGTCCTACCTTGGGAATGATAACTTTTAAGTAAATTAAGCTTATCATCATAACATGAGAAGTAAGAGTTACATTTTGAGTTGTTTTGTGTTATTTAACTTTTCTTGAATTATTAATTTTTTTATATATAGTTGTCTTGTATCTTTGATTAGGTTGAAAATTCCTTTACAAGGAGACAGGGGTGTATTGCTTCCTAGTAAATCTAACAGAACTAACAAACTAAACAACCTATACAACCTATATCTAAATTGCAAAAAAAAAAAAAAAAAATCCTCTTCCCACCCCACCCCACCCCACCCCACCATGAAATCACATAGCATGTTATCCTCTCCAGGAATTAATTACTTGTGTATCTAACCAACAAAACAGTCCCAGAAACTTATATTCTACTAGTAGAGAAAATACAGCATATATACATATAAGTAAATGCAAGGTTATCTATGAAGTGAAAGAAACTCACAGGAGACATCATTGTTGGGATCTTTACAAAGTGATAACTCAGTTGCCTAATTTAGCATAGTACTTAGCAAATCCTCTAGCTCATTAATGTATTTAAGTACTCATTGGAGGTCACACTTTTGGGAGATT
Organism: Antechinus flavipes; assembly: GCF_016432865.1. Lineage (NCBI taxonomy): Eukaryota > Metazoa > Chordata > Mammalia > Dasyuromorphia > Dasyuridae > Antechinus > Antechinus flavipes. The sequence goes on along the minus strand of NC_067398.1, from coordinate 358,554,506 downwards.
CACAAGTCAGTATTCAGTATGAGATTCACAAGCCAGAAACCCATAATCCCACTCTCAGATCCCATAATCCCACTCTCTCGGAGGAGGAGTCAATCTTTTACACCAAGCATAAAAAGAGCTTCAGTGAGCCAATCAGTCAGTTCAGAAGAAGCCCACTCTCGGAGGCACAACCAGATTCATTCATCCCATCTCACACCACCATGGTAGCTGGACTCTTGAACTTCCCCCACTGAAACCAAGGCTGGTCTGAACGGCTCTCCAGAAAGCTGCCCAGCCTCAGGCAAGGAGACAAGACTCTGAAGGAGCACTCTGGGAGACTGAGAGCCCTCTCTCGGAGGCAAGAGAGATTCATTCCATTTTCTACATTTGTGCTGGCTGGAGGCTGAAGGACAAACCTTTGGATTTGGAGACATTCGGAGGGAGCTCTTGGAACCAAGCAGAAAGATAGGCCACCAAGAAAACTAACCGGGCTATTTTGGAGGAAGCAATAAAAAATCTTTTTTTTTTTTTAAACACCTGGCTGCATTTGGAGTGATTATTATTTTTAATTGAAACTAAGGGTGCCTCCAGAAAACCTCCCCAAGAAACCTGCTCCCAGATAGAACCATTATATTTTAAAGAAGAGAACACCACACATCATGGAGGAAATGGTATCTGAGATGGCTTGAGGATCAAGAGTATTCCACTGAAATTCTCCTTATCCTATCTTTCAAACTCCATGGACCCTAATACATATGAGTAGTGGGAGTAATGCTGGTGGTTGTAGTGGTAGTGATGAATGAGGATAAGGATAATGATTCTCTTTTTAGTGTATCTATTAAGTATAAAAAGAACAACATTCCTTTCACTCTGGGACAACTAACTTTCTAATTGGTCTACTTGTATCCATCATATTCCCATAAGGCAACAAATATGTGGACATAAGACAACTTCCCTTCTGACCCAGTTTCAAAACAACTCAATTTGCCACCAACTTGTTCTAATGATATTTACTTCCACCTGATTGAAATAGCAGACTTGGCCTAATTAGCCACTGTTTCTTATCTCATTAAAACAACATTGCAGAATGGAACAAAAATTGGATTGAAAGAAATCCAAAATTTTGAATCCAGCTCCAACAATAATTGGTCGTATGACCTTAGGCACTTCTCTTTGCTTCCTCATCTCCTTATTTATAAAATGGAATGAATAGTTCAATGACTTTTTTTGAAGGTTGTTAAAAGAAACAAATGAGAAGATACACATAGGACATTGCAATAAGAAATTTTCAATATTAATAATTTAAGCCACTATGAGATCCTTCTCTCTACCAGTACCAGGATCTTATGCAGACTGAGCAAGTCACTGCCTTCAAAAAATCCTATTAAAGAAACTCTCAAAATCCCAAGCTGCAGCTCCCCTTCATGATAAAAATGAGTCATTAATAGGAAACAATTAGAAAGTTAAAAATATGAGAATGCTAATGTACTAAGTCACAAAAATGAGAAAATGTCATCTAGAACTCACCTAGTATGTTAATACACTTGGTGTTCATAATTTCACAGGACCTTATATTTAGAATGAAAGGCAACTTCAGAGGTCAACCATTCCCACCTTCTCATGATACCAGTAAATAAACTGAAACCCGAGAGGTTAAGTGGCTTGCCCAAAATCATAGAGGTAGTAAGGAAGAGATCAAGGATTCAAAATCAGGTCCAATTGCAAATCTGTAAGACTATGTTTAAAAGACGAAACAGTAAGAAATGATGTAGAGGACAGAGCCAATATGGTGGAGAAAAGTCAGAAAGTTGCCTGTATACCTATCATTTCCTTTGGTAATAATGTTAAATCAGGTCCCTAAATGGAGTCTAGAGAGTGACAGATGGAGTGAAACAATTTTCCAGCTTAACATAATCTGCAAGAATTTCAGGAAAGATCTGTCTCATTTGGATAAAGGAAGCACAGTCCAGCACAGATGGTGTTGAAGTAAGCCAGCAGGAGGCTATTAGCCACAGCACAGATCAGCAACTAGGTCCCATGGTCCTCAATCAGCAGGTTAGTGGCACAGAAGGCCAAATGTGAAGCTTCCAATCCTAGCACAGAAAGCAAACTGCCAGCCCAGGGAACCCCCCACCCTCCAGCACAACAGGAGTTATTGGTTATTGGTGGCTGGTCCACCAATAACTGAGGTCCTGACCTACAGCATAAGAAGCTTGGGGCAGTACGCCTTGTATTCTAAGAATAAACAGATCAGGAAATAGATCTAAATAAAAAACATCAGGAAAAAAAAAAAAAAAAAAAACAGGAAAGAGCCCTGACCATAGGAAGTATGGTGACAAGAAAGATAAAACACAAACTCAGAAGAGAACAATAATGTCAAAATGTTTATATGTAAAGTCTCAAAGATAAATAAGAATTTGAAATCACAAGCCCAAAAAGTTCTTCTTAGAAGAGCTCAAGAAATATTCTAAAAATTAAATGAGAGGTAGAAGAAAAATTGGAAACAGAAATAAGACTTATGCAAGAGAGTCAACAGTTTGGAAAAGGAAGGATAAAAACTGATAGAAGAAAACAACTGGGGAAAAAATTCTGCTGCAAAAAAACAACTCAAAAATGAGAATCAGCCAAATGGGAAAAAAAGGTACAGGAGATAACTGAAAGAAAAAAATTCCTTAAAAATTAGAATTGGTCAAGTGGAAACTAAGAACTCTATGAAAGGATCAATCAAACAAAATTTAAAAGAAAAAGAAAAAAATAGGAGAAAATGTAAAGTAACTCATTGGAAAAATAAATCACGTGGAAAATTTCTAGGAGATATAATTTAAGAATTATTGAATTACCTAAAAGCCATGATAAAAAAAAAAAAAAAAAAAAAGAACCTGGATAGCATCTTTCAAGAAATTGTCAGGGAAAACTGAGAAAAAAGAATCACTGAAAGAACCTATCAATCACTTCCTGAAAGAGATGCTAAAATGGAAATTCTAAAGAATATTACAGTCAAATTCCAGAACCATTAGGAGAAAATACTACAAGCAGCCAAACAGAAACAATTCAAATATCAAGGAGCAACAATCAGGATTACACAGGACTTAGCAGCTTCTACATTAATGGAACAGAGAGCCTGGAATATGATAGTCTAGAAAGCAAAAAATCTTGGATTACAACCAAGAATCCAGCAAATTCAAGGGTAATCTTTATTACAGGTAAGGGAATTTCAATGAAATAGGGAACTTTTAATCTTTTCTGATGAAAAAGTGAGAGCTGAACAAATTCAAAAGAAGGAAAAAGAGGGAGGGGGGATAACAATGTATGAACAACTTGGGGAAAGGGGAAGAAATACTCTAACCAAAACTGTACTGTAAAAAGGTTGTTATACAGAAGCAAACCTTCTAGTCCCTTAATAGATTATCTAATACCAGTCCTCCATTTTATATTTGAGGAGACTGAGGTCTCTGTGACATAAGTACTAAGTAGCAGTGCTGAGACACAAACAAAATGTTCTGCTATCTACAAAAGACTTTAAAACTATGAAGAGGGCTTCAACATCTTAATTGTAAAGCTATCCTAGGGGGTCCACCACCAGCCTTGGAGTGGGATAAGGAGAATGAAAAATTTCTTTGCTCATTAAGCAGTGTGTTTGTTAAAAATAAATCACCACTGGAAAACTGGGACACTAATGCATTGTTGGTGGAGTTGTGAACGAATCCAACCATTCTGGAGAGCAATCTGGAATTATGCCCAAAAAATTATCAAATTGTGCATACCCTTTGATCCAGCAGTGTTTCTACTGGGCTTATATCCCAAAGAAATACTAAAGAAGGGAAAGGGACCTGTATGTGCCAAAATATTTGTAGCAGCCCTGTTTGTAGTGGCTAGAAACTGGAAAATGAATGGATGCCCATCAATTGGAGAATGGCTGGGTAAATTGTGGTATATGAATGTTATGGAATATTATTGTTCTGTAAGAAATGACCAGCAGGATGAATACAGAGAGGACTTGTGAGACTTACATGAACTGATGCTAAGTGAAATGAGCAGAACCAGGAGATCATTATATACTTTGACAACGATATTGTATGAGGACATATTTTGATGGAAGTGGATTTCTTTGACAAAGAGACCTGAGTTTCAATTGATAAATGACGGATAGAAGCAGCTACACCCAAAGAAAGAACACTGGGAAACGAATGTGAACTATCTGCATTTTTGTTTTTCTTCCTGGGTTATTTATACCTTCTGAATCCAATTCTCCCTATGCAACAAGAGAACTGTTCGGTTCTGCAAACATATATTGTATCTAGGATATACTGCAACATATCCAACATATAAAGGACTGCTTGCCATCTAGGGGAGGGGGTGGAGGGAGGGAGGGAAAAAAATCGGAACAGAAACGAGTGTCAATATAAAGTAATTATTAAATAAAAAATTTAAAAAAAAACAAAAACAAAAACAAAATAAATAAATAAAAATAAATCACCACTTAAGAGGAGTTGTTTTCTAAGTGGCTTATTGAAAAGAATGAGTGGGGAAAAAAAGGACAATGATGGAGCTACCCACCATTTCTAAACAGAAATGCGAAAACCAGCAATAGTAATGAGTCACCATTGCCTGTTCATGGTTATTTTCATCTATCTTGCCTTTCAGGTCCTCAGGTTTGTGTCACTTGTGACCATCCCTTAACTATTCTCAAAAAGCAATCCCAGCAGTGAAGAGTTCTGGAGTCCAGAGTAAGAGGGATGGCATTTGGATCACGGCTTCACTCCTTGCTATCTATATGGAAAGTCCAATAACTTCTCTGTGTCTCAATTTTCTTATCTGTAAAATGAGAGGACCAGACTAAATGTTCTCTAAACTTCCTTCCAGCTCAAAATCTATGATCTATTAGATGTACCATTTCATTTTTGTATGGCATGCTAAGTCTCAAGCTTCATGTCCAGAAGCAGATTCTGGCATAAACTAATTCACTACTAATTCACTGCTTACTTTCCCCCATGTTTTGTATTCTGATAATTACCATCTAACCCTTATTCTTGCTTTCTGGAGAAAAAATTCTCTCTCCCCTCCCCTCCCCTCTCCTCTCCTCTTTTCTTTCTGTCTCTCTCTCCCATCACTTTAAATTTGACTATAATAACTCTGAATGTTGGGTGGAGGTGGGAGGATGAGGACAGCAGTGGAGTCAGAGTTAGATATTTTGCAGCTTTTACTGAGCATCTTCTTTCTCCTTCTCCAGACCCAGAATCATTTCAGGGAGTCGTCAAGGCTGAAACCATTACAGCTCTTGCAGGGGGGAAGCTAACAATATGCTTCATAGACAGATCAGGTCCATTGAAGATAAATACTAAAATGATTCCAGGCACATCCCAGTATCCCAATGGCTAATAAAAAGAGGCTAAGTATACAGGCCATTAAAATGTCCTATGAAAATACACAGTAAGAAGAGTTGTGCTCAAAATGTAACATGACAAGAGATTGCCTTTTTCTTTTCTTCAGACCAGGCACTGAATTTGGCAAACAATCATTTCCTAATTGAAGGCCAAGAAACTGAGTAGCAGCCACTTAGCTATTCTTCTCTGAAAGTCCAAAAGATTAAAAATAAAGAAAATGAAGCAAAATTAAAATGATATTATGTCAATTTCACTCCAGGCAAAATGTCTCATGGAGGTTTTGCATTATGAACATGTTCCTTATGCTTTTTGGACTCAGTTTCATGGCTTTCTCCTTCTTACACAAAATAGGAAAAAACCTTCCTATGCTCTTAGTTTCCTGGAAGCTAAGCCAGGACCTCCTAAGGGACCCTAAAATGCATTCTTTAGACTCCACATAGGGTTACAATTTACCATTCCAAATAAACAGAAGCCATACAATTTTGAAAGATTAACAAAACAAAAGAAATTCAACAGATTCAGCTCATGTACCAATCCTACAGCTATGAAAGTTCCAAGTTCATCTAAATTCCTTTACATTTACATTCTTTCATATCTATTATCTTTTTGAGATGCATACAAAAACTCTTAAGAAAGGTGGAAATTATCACATCTATTTTAGGTTGAAGAAAATGGACCCATAAAGGACATATGATTTGCTAGGGATTATATAGATTAGTATAGATTGTTTTTTTGTGCGTTTTTTTTTGGGGGTGGGTGGGAATCAATTGCTCCTTGGTAGTTCTCAAGTGGTATAGGATTAATGGTTGCAGAAGTTGAAAAGAAGCTAGGGAAAATTTTGTAAATTATGCGAGCACAGTACAAGTTCTTAATTCATCATCCCCTTTAGCAATCTGGTGAAGTCTAAAGATAAAACTTTTTAAAAGATTACAAAGTAAACCAATTATACTGAAATATAATTATCAAAAAATATTTAAACCATTCTAGATCCCAAGCTAAGAATTTCTGGTGTAGCAGGAGTATACCAGGTCCATTCAGGTGAATGAGATTTAAGATTCTAGGACCTTATGAGAGAGAAAAAACAAAATCATCTGGAATACATACATACCACATACATCCCCACCATACACATATACAATATTTCAAGAATGATAATTGAAAATTATTATGATTTTGAAACAAGAAAGTTAGGTGGCTGTCTACTGTTTAAATCACTACATATATACTTCTGGTTTCTACCCTAGCTCTGAAAGAGAATTATGAAATGGGCATTCCAGCTATTTGGCTCTGAATCATGACCTGGTGAGATCTCCATCCAGTCTTAATAACAAGAAAATGGAGCTGTCAGATAACCATAGATTCTAAGATTATCTTAGCAAAGTATCTGGGTTTTTCATCGCTCAGCTACCAAGTCCTAAGCCCCAAATCAAAGGAATGGTTTGTAGAGATATGACTTTCAAATTGAAAAGCCCTTCTCCTTCTAGATAAGAAATAAGACTACAGCTAAACAAGAGAAAGAAGAAAAAACACCTAGACTGATTCTCCCTGAGAAGCAAAGCAAACTAGAAGGGGAGAAATGCTAAATATCTTCTCTTTGAAAGGGAAAAGGGATATAGTAGCAGAAAGATTAATTTTGATATCAAAAATTACTATAGGAAGGAGGAAGAAGGTCTCATTCTTCAAGTTTATCTTCTCAATCTCAAAACTCAGGTATTCTTGTTACAAAAAGCCAGAAGAAATAAAGCAATGATGGCTTATAGTTACAGATTCAATTTACGGATTAATTTATCCACCCTTCTGAATAGGCTTTCGAGGATCAAATCCTGAGAGGGGTATTTACCTTCCAGATTGTTCAAGCTAGAAGATTACTTATTTCAAAGTGTTGAGTTGGCAGCTAGGAAAACTAAGGCCCAGAAAGATTAAATAATTTTGTCACAATCAAATAGAATTAAATGTCTGAGCCAAAATTTGAATCTATGTCCCAGGATTCCTATAGTCCAATGTTTTTTGTTTTTGTTTGGTTTTATATTGTTTGTTTGTTTTTTTGTGGTGGCAAAGAACTAGAAATTGTAGTGATAACCATTGATTGAGAAACAGCCAAACAATTGTGGTATATGATTGGGATAGAATACTACTGTGCTATAAGGAATGATGAGCTCACTGATCTTTTAAAAATGGGAAAATTTGCACAAAATGAAAGAAATATTGTTTTATGAGTAACTTGGCAAAATAAGTCATTTTCACTAATATAAATTTTCAAATTAATTACAAAGGATATATGAAGAAAGATGCTATTTCCATCCAAAGAAAACTGATAAATAGAAATACGTATAGAATAATTTTATATACAAGTACACACCCTTTAATGCTAGACATTCCTAGAGCAAGGGAAGGGGAAGGGAAGAAAAAAAAATTACATGCCAACTTTATTATATATTTAAAATGAATAAAAAGTTGTGTAAAATAAATTTGCAGTTTCATAAGTATCTTCTTTTTATTATATCATGTTATAGAAATGTGTTTCGTTTCATAAATTAAAATTAAAATTTTAAAAACATTATCTATGTAATTGTATAAGTATGTATACATATATTGGATTTAACATATATTTTAACATATTTAACACATATTAGACTACCTACCCTCTAGGGGATGGGATTGGAGGTAAGGAGAGAAAAATTTGGAAGAGAAGGTTTTGCAAAGGTCAATGTTGAAAAATTACCCATACATATGTTTATAAATAAAATGCTTTAATAAATGAAAATCATTTGGGGATGCAAAAAAATCATCTATGTCCTTGAAAAGTTGTGTGTACATATATTTGTTGTCATTGGAATCAATTTTTAAATGTGTGTAGTAGGAATGGGGACTAGAAGTGGATGAGACAATCTAAAAAAATAGAGATAATGACTCAATCCAAACCAATAAATATTTAGTAAACACCTACTATGCTCATGGCAAGTGGGAGTGAAAAAAAATAGCCTTGTGCTCAAAGAATTTCTTCTTGATGGAAGGGAGAAGACAAAGTGATTAATGGACAGGATGGAATAAATTTGTAAAGATGTAAGTATATTCAGGATAATTTGAGGAGAAAAGGAGTTCTAATAAGAAAAGATATCTGGAAGGTAGAAGTTGATACCTTAGCTGAACCCTGAAGGAGGTTCTAAGAGGCAAAGGTAAAGATGGAGTGTATTCCAAATGTAGATATGAAAGAAGGAATGTCAAATTTGAGGAATAGCTACAAGGACAGTTTGCCTGGAACCAAGACAAAAAGACTCAATGATATGCAATAAACCTGGGAAGGTAGATTGAGACAAACTTTTAAGAGGTGCCAAACGCTAACTAAAGAAGCTTATATTTTCTGTCAGAGATAAAAGAAGGTCATGAAATTCTGAGGTCAGGGGAATTATACAGAAAGAGCTTATGCTTTAGGAAGATTGTTTTCACAAGTATATGAAGTATAATATAGAGAGGGAAGATATTCTGGAGTCTAACTAGGAGGCTGTTGAAATAATCCAGGTAAAAGCTGATGAGGGTCTGAACTAGGACAGTGACAATGCAAATACATATAGAAGGGCTTCATTTTGGAGTCAACATGACTTATCGTATGTGTGTGTGAGAAGAGAGAGGGAAGAATTGAGAATGAATGCAAGATTTTAAATTTGAGGTCCAGGAAAGATAATGATATCCTCACTAGAAATGGCAAAGTCTACTATATGAAGGGTAAGTTTAAAAGGAAAGATGTTCTTTGAACACATTAAATTTTGAGGTGGTGGAGATAAGTTTTTTTCAATTTTTGGATTTTTTTATATATCTGAACTTTCTTTTAGCAGGTCCCACTGATTGGGTTTGCAGTGTCTTGTGCTCTGCAGAGCTGTATCTCAGATAGATTGACCCATATCTTTCCAAAAAGGCATCTAATAGGTAAGATACTAATCAATAGATGAGTACCTAGGGAAACATCACAAGAAAATGTCACGCTTCTTCTCACAATAGTAAGTAATCTGAGCAGTGTGTATTCTAAATATTTATTTTGGAGCTTCATTATTTACACCAGATTCTGGACTCATCATTGCTAGGCAGTAGGTGATGAGGTATCTTGCCTCTTCTGAGACTACTAAGAATAAAAGCATGACCTCTAAAGAGCATGTTTGGATACACATGACAAGTATTGGACAGAGAGTAGCCTGAGAATTGCCGGACACAAATTCTAATCCTTTGCATACAAACATTTGAGTGACCTTAGCTAAATTTCTTATCTCTCTCTGAAACTCAGTTTCCTCATTTATAAAACAATGGAGACTAATTCTAGCTCTAAAACTCTGTGATTTAATCATCAAACTGTAGCATCATAGCATGAGGGCAACTGTCAGAATGTTTACCATCCATATATTACTATTGATAACTTCAGAGTTCATATATGAAAGAAAATGGTGTCATGCAGGACGATTTAAAAAAAAAAAACAACAACAATTTTTTGTCAGAGAACTTGGTTTCAAATTGTACCTCTGATACACATTACCAGTTAAACCTTAGGAAGATAACATCATTTCTCTCTTTATCTAAAGAAACAGAGAGATCTTCAAGAGCTTTTCTAGCTTTAACTCCCATAATCCCTTCTTTGATCACAGCACTATAGTTCCTGAATCTGAAAAGACTAAATGAGATCATCTGGTCCAGTCTCTTGCCTTCCCTTCAACAAGATATTATTCTGTCCATTTTAAGGATGATAATGTGGAAGAAAAACTCAGTACTCTGTGCTTTTAGCCCAAGTTGTTTTCAGACAAATTTATTATCTAATTCAAAGAACAGAAGACAGGAAAAGACTGGACAGAAAAGGAGAAGGGAGAGAAATAAGGAGATCTAGCTTTCTTTAAAAAAAAAATCTCTGATCCAAATTCATAATTTATAGGGTTCAATTACATCAAGCAGCCCAAAACTAACAATTTACATTACATCTGAAAAAAAATTTCTTTAATATACTTTAATCCCTTTCTAACCACTGCTTAAAAGGATTCCCTTTTTTTTTCCTATTTGACAATCACACCAAAAAATGTTTGTTTTAATTAAATTAATTGACATATAGCTCTTACTTGTGTCATTATCCTCAATAGTTTCAAGAGGATTCCTTCCTGAACTGATCAGGCATTTATTTCCCTTTAGAAATTGCTTAGGTTTTCACCAAGTATGAAGTAAAAGAGATTTCATTACATGATAGTTTTGCTCAGAACTAATTGTTCAAGCAAGACTGCTGTGAAAAATTGCAATATATGAATGTTAACTCAAAAAACATGTCTTAAACATCTACTATGTGCCAGATGCCGTGCTACATTCTGGGCATACAAATAAAAAAAAAAGCTCCTGCCCTCATGAAGCTTACCAGTGAATAGGGAATTAGGAAAACGAGGGGACAATGATGTAGTACTAAGGGGAAAGACATTCTGTGAAATGAAAGTCAAATAAAAGTTGCTAGTGAGAAATGAAGAGTTAGAAATTCTGAGTCCTCCATAAAGGGAGACTTTGGAATTTAGTTTTACTTTGCCCTCTAGCCCTCTAATCAGAGGGAAGAATGTAATTGAAAATTATTGAGTGTAAGAAATAATGAATACAGAGAAGCATGGAAAAACTTACATGAATCAATGCAAAGTAAATTAAGTAGAGTGATGAAAATAACACATACACATGCATATGTGTGTGTGTATGATGACAATAATGTAAATGGAAAGATAACTACCACACAAAATTATAAAATATATATATATATATATATATATATATAAATTACTGAAAATAAACATTTTTAAATTACAAAGACAAAGCTTGACCCTAAAGCCGAGAAATAAGAAAGCATTTCATTCTACTTCTTGACAAAGAGGGAAGGAGAGGCCCCAGCGGTTTGGAACATCATAATATTAAGCCAGATTATCTTTAATATATTGATTTTTTTTTTTAGTTTGTGTGCTCATGCACTCTCTCCATCTGTTTTTCCGTCTCTATCTCTGTCTCTCTGCCCATGTGTGTATAATTCTATATCTTGTATAGAACAAAAGGGATCCTAATGTGAATTACTGATATGGTACCATTGATAACTTATTAATAAATGTATTATTCATTATAAAGATGATTTTTAAAGTACATTAACAAACCATTGTTTGTTAACTAACATTACGGACACATTAAGGTTTGAAAAAAGAAAATGAAAATTTATAGACCCAAAAGGGACAAGAAACTAACATAATCACATGTGGTTCAAAAGGAAAGTATGATTTATTTGGAGTAGGATGACCTAGTTCTAAATTCTGGCTACACTACTAATTATCAGTATGATGCTATTCTCCATCCCTCACTTTCAAAGAGGACTAATGACATCATGAGAATAGGATGTTGAAAATTTATTTCATCTCTCTAGGTTTCAGTTTCTTATTGTCAGATGAGGGCATTAGACTAGATAGTTCCTTTCATCTCCAAGAAACAATGAACTACCAAAATTATTGCCCTGTCAGAGCTAGAAAAACTCTAAAGTGAGTTATAGTCTTACTACTAAGTAATAAAAACTAGATGTTTGCTGCCTCACCCTACTTCCCAGTTGCCAGATCCTTAAAGACAACTAAAAAGAAAGTGAGCAACTTTCTTTAGATACTCTACTACTAACTCCCCTCCTCCATGGTACAAGTTAACCTACTAACCTCCTGGAACAAAAATATAATGTCAGTTGGGCAAGTTGAAGCATGTAATTTTCCCTGACAAACATGAATATGCTTCTTTAACACTGAGCCAATGTTATAATAAACAGAGGCTTTTTACATATTCTCATGCCCAATAAGACTCACTCCTCCCACTCATACACTATAGCATCTTTTACACTGAGACTGTTAAGTATAGTATTACTTTAAACATTCAAATCATTTAGCACTAGGCAGCCACCCAATTCAGTAAGGAAATCTACAGTGTCTAGAGAGATGCTTCCATTTCCATTCATGTTTAATAATGTGCTCTAGTAGTTCTCAGCAAGCATCAATGCTGACAGCAGAATGGCATGGTTCAAGTGATTTTCACAGTGAGTCTCCACTTTAGAAAGAAATCTAGAAGTTGCAGAAGGTTGTCCCAGACTTGTGGCAGTTGCTGCAAACCAGTAATCTCTCCAAGAGTCATCCCCCTTTGTGACAACAATCACTTCCATTTCCATTAATTTTACAAGGTATAACTGCAAAAAGTCAACAGAGACATCTTTTGAACATTCATTATTTCCATATGCCATCCCTTGCAAATAACACATTTACATCTACCATTCCATAAATGCCCTGAATTGATAGAACCTAGCAACTCCTGCAGGATTTGAAAAACAGAAGCAAGACAAGAAGTCTGTGAGAAGTACTCCTTAGAGTTGGTTTTAAATTGAAAAATCTCTTTGCTCTGCTAGGCAGGGCCAGCTCTACACTGCTTAGCCTGAAGCAGCACCAGAAGATGAGACCTTCATCCCTTTGCCCCAAATGAATTTGGGGCCCAACTGCTTGCAGAAGAATGATGTGGTATAACTCCTAGGGAATATGTAACAATAACTCTAGGTCTATCTGGTCTTGAGAGAGCTATAGTTCCACAAACATTGCTGGCTATCAGATAACAATCTGTTGGTAGATGAGGACAAAATTTCTGAGACAATAATGAGGTGCATATCAGAATATACCTCAACACCACCTCTAAGTCATAAAAACAGCATATCAGTGACATGAAGAACCTGGTCTCTCTATCTTTTTCCTGTAAATTTCTTTTTACTCCTTTCTTTGCTAATTTCTATTGGAATTTAGCCTGCTTTAATTGGTGTTTTAATAAACTTTGCCCCTTGACTCAGAAAAAAAAAAAAGAAAAAAAGTTATCCTATATCCTAGCTCCCCAATAAACCTGTTTGAAAAGGAATAAGTTTTTTCCTGTATTTGCTATACTTCCTAATTCAGTATTGATGATGAAAACTAGATGCTTAGTATCTTCAATTAGATAGCCCCCAGCTATCTATATTTCCAGTTTATCTAGATCAGTTAGTTGTGCTCTTTACAAAGATGCATCTCCTCTCCTTGTACTATATTATATGTAAATGATGTTTGTGTAGCCTCTGCATTGTACAGTTCTTGAATAGACATGTAGAAAGGACTGAATTTGTTCTGTTTGAGCCCATAGAACAAAACTAGGAACAATGGGTATAAATTTCAGAAAGGAAGATTTCTATTCATCAAGAGGAAAGCTTACTAATAGTACACCCTATCTATATACAATGTTGCTGTGAGAATTAAAGACAAAAAATAATCTTCATTTGGCTGAAAGCTATTAAAATATAATAATAATGATAATGATAATTATTATTATAATTATAGTATTATTAAAATTTGCCTAAGATTTAGTGGGAGTGAGAGAAATAAATAAATATATAGCCAGTCTTTACTATCATAATATTGGGAGTGGGATAGAGATGTTTCATATTTGTGTTTTCGTCTACTTAAAGAAATTCCAGAGTAGAAACCCCTCTACTAATAGTTATCAGTAACTGTCTATAATTTATAACCTTAAAGAGTTGCTTGGAACACTGAAAAATTACATTCTTGACTGAGAAATTAGGTGACAGATTGAGAGACATACAGTTAAGATACATCTGATTCCAAGGCTAGTCCCCTAAACATAATACTATTCTGCCTTTCTTTATGCACCCATAGTACAAAAAAAAATTTAAATGCAACAGATTTTTTAAAAAAAATCATAAAAGCACCAAATCAAAAACCCTAAGTACAAGAGAAATTCAAAGGTCAAAGAAGGTAATTTTTTGATAAAGGAGGGGGACTTCATAGCCTTGAAGATTGAGTAGAAAGTTGGGGAATTCGTTGCTCTGGAATAGATAAGAACAAATAATAACATTATTTATTATGATATAATATAATAATATATGATATATTAATACAGAATATTTGGTAAGCAACTTATTTTGACACTATAAAGTAGCTAAGCATCAAGCATCTATGCACTGCACTCTGATCCTCACTGAGACCCCCATGATTTCTATGATCACCACACATTCCAGGCTCACTCCTGATTCATTATTCCTTTAAGTACCCACCTGAAATGCCTTTTTTTTTACTCTATCCCAATAAAACTTAGTAGGCCCAGATTAAGCCTCTGAGTTGATATCAAATCATTATTTTTCACCATAGAAAACAGCTAGGGCATTAAATCTGTAATTTAATTGTAAATTGAATTGTAAATGTAAAGCTGAATGAAATGATTGCTAACAGTGGGTGAGTAGAAAAACAAAGAAAGGGAAGGTGGGCTTCTCTAAAACACTGGGCTAAAATATAGCTTCCTGATGCCAATTAAGTTCAAGAGTCAGCAGAATCCTAAGCCTAGAAATATTAAGTAAATTGCTATACTGCTCCCTCCTTCTTCCCTCCCTGCCTCTCAACCTCTCCTCCAATAAAATAAAGATTAGCAAAACTGTGAACAATAAAAATACACCAATGTCATCAATACTATGAAATAATAATAGGGTTGGACTTTGATTCAACAAGTCTGACTGTAAGCTGTAATCTAGCTACATAAAGAAGATGAGAAGGCCATAAAGATAATGCTACCTTTATAACCCTTCACTATCAAATTCTACAACTGTTTCTTCATCTAACAGTATATCTATCTAGCAGTATATTCAAACCAGGATGTACAATCAAAAACAAGTATAAGCTAATCTCCATTTTTTTAATATTAAAAAAAGTATTTAAGGATATAAAAGCTCTATTTGTTTTGCAAAAGGAAAGTCATCAGAGAGTCTTAAAGCTTCTTCCCTGACAAGGGTATAATGGATTGGGAAAAAGGTAATCCTTCCTCTGGCCAAAATCCAGCTCCGCTATTGTTCAGAAACTAAACTGCATACACATTGGGTTTTGAATGGAGAATGGCTCAAAGCACAATCATTTATTTAAGAAAGCAACAATGAATAGTCATATGTTTTGAAATCTCAAACAGTATAAGACACACTAGTCATAAGAAATCCATAAGTTAACTCAATAAAATTGGGGTGGGGAAGAAGGAAAGGAAAAATAAATATAAGAAAAGAAAATCAATGAAGGTGCAAGAAGGAAGAAGTGGAGAGACATATGTAAGGTGGAAGAGAGAAAAAGGAACCTCACTTCAAGGAATGAAAATCCTAACTAAAAGCCATGAAGCTCCACATTTTATTGAACTAAATAATTATGTCAAGATCCTAATCAGCTAGTTTAAGGTGTATGAACCTAGACAATTACCAAACTACTTTCTATAAGGATTGATGAAACTAGAACTAAATGAAGGGCAAATGTACGCAGGGACCTGTATCTGAATTCTTATCTCCTGGACATTCATGTGAGTCAACTTTGTACTCAACAAGAGTCATGAGGAAATAGCAGATTGACAATCAAGTCTAGCAATTGCAGAAGAGTGGAGAGGCTTTAAAATCTACAATCAAAAGCTTTGGATTAAAATCCTTCCTTCTCCACTTATTAATTGTGTAACCTTGGGTTGGTAAGGTAGCCTCAATTTTCTTATCTATAAAAAAAGGAGTGCCAGTTTTGCCAATCTCAAAAGATCATTGTGAGAATTACAACCACAGATATAGCTGCATCATGCTCTATCCATTCCAGTCTCAGGAATGATTCCCACAGTATCCCATAGTCAATGAAGGTCAGGGTCAGTCTGCCTATTTTCCCAAAACAACCACATCTGTGATCTACTTGCCTTCTTTAACTCTTCTTCTTCCCTGGCCCTAGTTCAACTGTGTTTTTCCCCTAAAAAAAAAAAAAATTCTTCAATGAGACTCAAAGCATAAATGACCCGTCACACACCAGTCCTCTTAACTATATGGCTACCCCAGAGTCAAACAGATGGTAGAGTAATAGAAAAGAATTTCCAGTACTATTAACAGGATCACGAATAATAAAAACAACAGGTTGGGATTGATCAAAAGCCTGCTGTGCACACTGGTTTGCCTGTCTTACTAGAGCAAAATCAGCCAACAAAGCAGCTGACTGAAGGTAAATTCACAGAACATGCTTCTGGCTAGATAAAGCTTGGTATCTGTCAGGGTAGAACTATCTGGTACAAAAACGTGATACTGCTAGAAGGGAGCTATCATATCAGAGAATTCAAGCTGAAAAAAAGAGAGGATGGAGAAAAATTTGCATACTCAGATGGCAGATATGCTAGGATTGGAGAGGAGGAAGGAAACTAGCCTCTGTCTTGAGCTCACATCTGTACCATCTTCCAGGAGAAATCCTCATCTTTAGTATTATCAACATTTAGCATGGATCACTGTAACTTTAGTCCTTAGGAAACGGGGTTAACTTGTTTGTCCTCACCCATCCTGAGTTTCTGTCCACTTCTTACCCATCATCCTTCCAGGGTTATCCACAGATCTTTCAAAATAAATATAACTCAAAATAAATAATAGTCATCTCTAAAAAAAGCAAAAGTAATGTAGTACAATGGAAAGAGAAGTCAGAGTTGGCTTCAAATCCCCCTTCTGAAACTCACTATCCCTGTGACATTGGACTGCCCTAGTTCCAGTTTCTTCATCTCTAAAATAAGATAGTTGAACCAGAAAGCCTCTGACTTCCCTTCCAATGTTAAATGCATGATCCTATGGTCCTAGGAACCATATTGGCACAAGTCAACAAATATATGAAAGCCTGTGAAGTATGACAGATCCAAATGCCATGAGAGCCAAAAAGGACTGCTATCCTTGAAAAAAGCCAACAATTTGAAAGAAAGTAGATATCAGCTTCCATACAATCTTCCATAAAAAACTACAGATTTTGTTGTTATAATGAAAGTCTTTGATCTAAGAGAGATGACCAAATGACCATCCTTCTATTAATAAAAGGCAATGGAACAGTTAAACTGTTCATCAGCTAGATATAAAAGAACTATTTTTAAATGCTCAAAAGGAAACTACTACATTTTAATAGCAGTTCAGAAATATTAAACACCTCATTTCCCAGGCAACATAGATGTACCTGGCAAAAGTGTTGCTCTGTGTAAAATACAAAATACATACAGAAACCTTTTTTTTTTTTTTTTACTTTGTCTAGAAATGCAATGGAGTATATGATGGTAGATGAAGACAGAGCAGTGGACTTTAAGTTTTAGTTTGTACTACATACTTCCCACAAACTAAATTGAATCTCAGTTCTAGTGGTTTATCACTTTTGAATAGTTTGTTTTTTATGTCTAGAATCAATACAATAATGCATCATAATCATTAAACTTTTCTAAAGTTATTTTTCTCTTGAAGTGAACCTCAGTAATATTCCATATAGATTTATATGGTTCTGTGGGGAAAACATTGGACAGTATCAGCAGGTTAAAAATCAGATGCATTAAAATTCCAGTAGCATGATTGGTGCATGGAAATAGCTCAAAATTTTATGTCAGAGTAGCTGGGTGTGGACTTTAGCTCTGCCATTCACTCCCTATGTGACTCAACAAATTGCTTCACATCTCTTGGTCTTAGTTTACTTATTCATAAAACAAGCCAGTTTGGCTAGTCAACTTCTAAAACTCTTTCCACATTTGAATCTTATTGTTGGCCTGATGTCTAACATATTAAAATATACAATTAGTATTTTTTAAATGACTTAGACAAGATGATTATCTAAAATAAGAAATAGGGATTTTCAACATGCTTTAAAGGAATCAGCCCATTTCCAATTGGATTTTTTTTCCTGACACAGCCTTTTTTCATCACCATTTCCCAAATAAAAAATTTTTTTTGCTGTTTGAAATCTAGTATTGGTTGCTATCATTTCTGTGCAACCATATGAGATTTTCCAGACTTGTTCACCAAACCTGGCTCCCAGTGGATCGATGTCCCATGACGTGAGCCTTCGTGCAAGTGAAACCAGATTATCCACTGAAAAGAGGAAGAAGCCCATTCAATTTAAAAAAAAAAAAAAAGGCAAGTTTCCCAGCTAGGGAGAACTCCAAAGGAATGTCTGTCCTCTATTCCTGCCTTTGTTGGGCTACACTGGGACAGATGGGTCTTATTACAAATGGGCAAAAAAAAATCAATTGCTTCTATCTCAACTTGCAGATACCCAGGGAGCCCTGAGATTCAGGATGGTAGGAGAGTTTGTCACCAGGATCAGCTAGAACTTGAGAAAGAAGAACAAGAGAGCAGTGTAGCTTCTAATCCTTAAGCACAAAGCTATTATCTTTGAGAGCAATTCAGAGCCTGGCATTAGTGAGAATCAGCAATAAGTAAAAGTGCTCTGAAACATTACTCATGGGGCAACTTCTCCTAGTCTGTACAGGAAGATACTGCAGCTGTTTGCAAGGTAGGGAGTGAAATGGGCGGGAGAAATGGGGGAGGTGCAACTTTAGGCTACAAGATATTGATCACAATGTTGGAACTGAAAGGCATTTTAGAGATATCTACTATAATCCAGTCAGGGTACACGTGAGAAAACTGAGGCCTGCAAAAGATAAGTGAATTGTCAAAGATCACAGAGCTAACAAAATATGAAATCAAAAATGGAAACCAAGATTAACTCCACGTCCAGGATTTTTATACTAAACCAAAGTTCTCTATTCACCCTGTATCACCAAGGCAAAGCTTCTAGAATTATAATCCTACCCTCCCTCCCAACACCTATCTGTTATACATGGCTCTTGGGTTATCCTTTTGTTACTTATTCTCTCCTCTAAGGCTATCCTCAATGTTCATTTTACCCTGATTTTGGCTTTTAAATAGAAACTTATATTGAAATTTTCTTAATCCATAACCCTTAGTCAGTGATAAGTGATCAAACTGGTTGCAGTTTTTAAAACTAGAGCTATAGGCCAGGATTCAAATCCTGGGAGGCAATGGCTCAAACTGTTATATTCATGGGCTCAAAGATGGTTGGAAAAGACCTTCAAGTTCATTCAGTCAAACTCCCATAGTTGATAGATGAGGCACTCAGGCCTAGAAAGATTAACTGTCATGAGTTTTTATGAAATAATTATATCTATTTTGTTTGAGACAAAAATTTTCATTAAAAAAAAAAAACCCAGACATTTCACTGATGTGCTCACTGAACATTTCTGATATAGAAAGGCACATGTTCTGTGTACTCAGAAATATAAGATTTAATTTTTGCTTTCAAAAAGTTCAAAACTTAGTTGGAAGAAATGATATTCTATTCGTTCCGATATGGTTTCCTTGAACTCATCCATGAGGAGAGTAGATGGGTTTCCCAGCCCTTCCTCTTTTTTCTAACAACTAAATTTCATATTTTCTAGTAATTAAGAAACACCACATTGCACAAAATTAACCATGATTTGAAGAAAAAGCTGAGAAAAAATTGTTCTAAGAAACTACCAGAAATTGAGACCTAATAAGATTCAAATCCTGGGAGGCAATGGCTCAAACTGTCTAGCTGAATGTGCTCTCCCTACCTTGTATTACCAAATAACCTGCAACTTTACCACCTATACTCCCTACAAAGCCCAGCCTCAGCTGCCCTGTTCACTGATCAGCTGACAAAACCTGGATTTAGGTCAATCTCTTCAGTGGTTCCGTATCCTTCAACACACAGACCTACTGACCCTAGATTTTAATGACCTCTTCCTTTCTATTCTGTCACTAGAGCAATGGTTGGCAAAGGGCTATAAAGAGAATCCACTCTGAGGAGAAAAGCAGGTATGACACCATCTATTATTCAGCACCTGAGTAACTGAATAAATTAAAAGGACCTGAAGGATTTGGATTCCAAGGAAAACAAAAACAAACAAGGCCTGCTCTTTTGCCATACAATTCACTGACAAGATAGAAACTAAGAGAGGGCTGTTGGATTTCACTAATTGATTCACACATGTAGTAGAAGTTTCTTTCTCAGGGTGAGCTAAAATCTGACTCTAGCCATTAACATAAAAGAAAATGACAAATGACCCTTATTTATGATGAGCTACAAACTTTAATACTATAACTGGGGACAGCAAATATGGACAAGTCAGTTAACCCAGTTTCCTCATCTGTAAATGGAGAAAATAATAGCGCCTACCTTTGAAATTTTGTGAGGATCAAATGAGAAAAAATTGTAATGTTTTAGAGTAGTACTTAGTACATATTAAACTACTACATAAATTTTTAAATGAAACAACAGTTTCAAATAGGAAGCAATTACTCCACTTGGGAAACTTACCTAAAATTCTAATAAGCCATTTTTCAAATAAATGAGCTTTAGTTACTGTGGAAGTATTATAAGTATCAAGAAACAATCTGTATTGGTGAGGAAACTAATCTAATTTACTGATGACATGATAATAACAAATACTCTTGGCTATTCAAACACTGTATTTCCTGGTTAACATATCCCAAGAACAGCCCCAAGCTGACATCATAGCCATCATTCCATAAAAACATTGATAAATTAGAATTAAACCAATTTCTAAGTTTATCTGATGACAGAGAAAATAAAAAAGGAAACTGAAAATTCTTTCTTAAGTGAATCTAGTTTATTTCTGAACTATTTCATTTACCTAGTAGAGAAACAATTTATTAAAAACAAAAGCTGTTCCCAATTTGCTTCATGTTCAATTCAATTCTGAGAAGTTTGGGTGCCCTACTTTCTCTTTTGTCCAGGAAGATAATTACTGCAGGAGGCAACATGGCTTTCTTCCAAAAATCACAGATGGAGAGGGGTCTTCTAGAGGCCTGCCAGTCCATCCTCCTATTTCTTACAAATCTTCACTTAAACTAGTGGTTCCCAAAAGTTCTCCAACAATGGAGATGGGATTGTTCTGTTTTTTTTTTTTTTTAATTTCCTTAAGTCTTAATAATACAGAGACATGGAAACAAGGGAGTCTTTTTGTTGAGTTTTTGTTTGAGTTTTTGTTGCGTAATTCTTCCGATAAAGCTAGGGAAATGGTGTTACTCTTAACTGTGAATAAGTTTATAATCTTTACAGTTAATAATAGAGTATTGGGAAAAGCCCCGGATTTGTAATCATAACAATATCAGCTTTGACATTTTCTAATGCTGAAAGAAAATGGTTCCACCTAACCTAATTCCCTCAATTTTGAACATGAAGAAGTTGAAGAAACAGCATAGAAATGACAAGTAGACCATAATTATAGATTTTTTTAAAGTTATAGCTCATCATATACTTGGCATTTTGGCTAAGTATTTGGAGGATATAAAGGAAACATAAATGATATAAAGACATGGCCCCTACTTTTAAGGCATTGACAATCCAGCTGGATTAACAAGACAAACATAAAAAGTTGAGTAACATAAGATTTAACTAACAGCTCAGAACAACCAAAGGAGAAATGTCACAAAGCTATACATGATTAATTTCCAAGAGAATTCCATAGACAACACCCAGCTTTTTGAGAGAAAAGACCACATTTAGTTGAGTGGGTCAAAAAATAACTTTCTGGAAAAGGTGAGAATTTAATTGAATTTTGAAAGGTGAGTAGAGGTGTTATCTGAAAAGGGTCTTCCAATGAATGAAAAATGTGTGTTCAAACTTAAAAATTTTTTCAAGTAAAACTTCAGTAGAAATATCTTATGCAGTTATTAGATAAGCCTATTTCTATTGTTATATACTTGACTTACTTCTTACTCTTCCACAAGTTAAAATTAAATATACCCTGAACTGAAAGCCCAAGTTAATATAATCAAAACCACTGTAAAAAGCTAAACATGGATCAGTAAAAATAGATTACATCCCCATGACACAACAGTCAAGACCTATAAATAATCTAATATTTGATAAACTCCCAAATTCCAGCTTCTGAAATAAGAGCCCATTATCTGACAAAAATTGCTGGGAAAACTATATGTCAGAAACTTGGCGTAGACCTACATCTCACACCCCATACCAAAATAAGGTCAAAATGAGTATATGATTTGGGCATAAAGGAAAGAAGAACAAAGGATAATTTATCTACCAGATTTTTGTTGAAGGGAAGAATTTATGACCAAAGAAGAACTATGAAGGACAAAATGGACTATTTTAATTACATTAAATTAAAAAGGTTTTGAACAAATAAAACCAATAGAAACAAGATTAAAAGGGAAGCACAAAGCTGGGAGAAAATCTTTGCAGTGCATGTTTCTGATAAAGGTCTCATTTCTAATATATATAAAAAACTGTATCAAATTTATATGAATACCAGTTATTCCCTAATTGATAAATGATCAAAGTAGATGAACAATTTTCAGATGATGAAATTAAAACCACCTATAGTCATGTGAAAAAAATGCTTTACATTATTATTGATTAGAGAAATGCAAATGAAAACAACTTTGAGTACCACCTTACACCTCTCAAATTAGCTAAGATGACAGGAAGAGATGATAAATGTTGGAGGGGATATGGGAGAACTAGGATACTAATGCATTATAGGTGGAGTTATGAAATGATGAAATCATTTTGGAGAGCAATTTGGAACTATGCCCAATGGGTTATAAAATTGTGCATATCCTTTGACCCAGCAGTGCCATTACTGTATCTGTATCCCAAGGAAATCATAAAGGAGGAAAAAAAAAAACGCATGTGCAAAAATGTTTGTAGCAGCTTTTTGTGGTAGCAAAGAATTAGAAAAGAAGTAGATGCCCATCAATTGAGGAATGGCTGAACAAGTTGTGGTATATCAAAATAATGGAATATTATTGTTCTATAAAAAATGATGAACAAGCTGATTTTAGAAAAGACTGGAAGGACTTACATGAACTGATGCTGAGCGAAACAAGCAGAACCAGGAATACATTGTACACAATAACAGCAAGTTACACTTTGATCAACTATAAAAGGCATAGTTCTCAGTGGTTCAGTAATCTAAAGCAATCCCAATAGACTTTGGACAGAAAATACCATCTACATCCAGAAAAAGAATGGAGACTGAATATAAATCAACACGTGCATGTTCACTTCTTTTCTCTGCTTTTTAAATCTCTCCCATAGTTTTCCCTTTTGCTCTGATTTTTCTCTTCCAACATGGTTCACAAAGCAATGTGTATTAAAAATAAATTAATTAACTAGGAAAAAATGCTAAATAAACATGAAGTTCTATGACTAACATCCATTAGATTATGCAATCTTTAAGGACAGGGACTCTCTTCTGTCTTTGTCTTTCTAGGACTTACCACATAGTAGGTATTTAATAAATATTTATTTCACTATGACAACTAGGTAACAACACAGTGAGATTACTAATACTTGCCATGGGAATGCAGCTATGTATCTCAATAATGATAAGTATGCACAGATTTAGGGCAGCTGAGTGGCACAATAAATAGAGTACTGGGACTAGAGTCAAGAAGACTCACCTTTTTCAGTTAAAATCTGACCTCAGGCATTTACAAACTGTGTGATTCTGGGCAAGTCACTTAGCCCTGTTGCTGTCGATTTCCTCATCTGTCATATGAACTGGGGAAGGAAATGGCACTCCAGTATCTCTGCTAAGAAAACCCCCAATTGAGGGTCATAAGAATCTGAAATTTTTGAAAATAACTTAACAACAACAAGGTATACAGTTTTAAAGAATTACAACTCAAGAATATTTCAAATGAAAGTATTAATTGAGAAAAAGTGGAAATAAAGAATATACTGAATACTTAAAAATAAAAAGAAATGTGGTCAATGGAGATGATGGGACTTCAATTAGATAAAAGTCTATTAGATTTAAATAAAATACAGAATTTATGGATCTGGAGTGCATTGTGCCCAGAGTCAAGAGATCTATGTTTGAGCACAGCCTCTGCTATTTATTAAATTTTATCACTCTGTTGTGTGTGAGTGAGAGATCCATGTCTGTGTGTGTCTCTCTCTTTCTGTTTCCCCATGTTTGTCTCCCCCCACCTTTAGTGTTTCTGTCTCTGTGCATATGTGAATGTTGTGTCTCTATCTCTCTTCCCCCTCTTTCTGTCTTCTCTTTCTCTGCCTCTCTTTTTGTGTGTGTCTGTGTCTGTCTGTGTTTCTTTGTATGTGTGTGTCTGTCTCCAAAGATTTTTTCTTTGATCCTCTCTCCCCGCCCCCCCTCTATTTCTATCTCTCTGTATGTGTATCTTTCAGTTTGTGTCTCTGTGTATGTATGTATCTCTCTGTCTCTGTCTCTATCTTTCTCTCTCATTCTGCCCAAGGTCTCCTGAGCTTATAAAGAATAGCACCTCATTCTCATTTCCTTCCCCAAATGTCATCATCATAAAATGCTGCTGCACACCTGTATGAGACTCAGCAGCTGTTATGATCCAGCTTAATGTCTCCAAGTGACAGAATCAGGAAGGCAGAGTTAACCCCTGGAGAAATAGAGTTCACATTTACCAAGCAATTCCCATCAGGCCTATTTGTAGTTTTCCTTTCTAAACTTTAGAAAAGAACAACTGGTTCAGCAGCAGAACAAACAGTCCCATAACTAAGCTCAACAACTTTTGAAATCTCACTTGATTTGTGAAGGGCAGTCAGTACAGCTTTAATATGAGACATGTGGAATAACATTCATCATAGAATCTGAGAAGTCAAAGGGTTCTAAAAGATCATTACCCAGTCCGAAGCTTTTATTTCACAAAAAAGAAAGGTGAGAACTCCAAGAAGTTGTGACTTATGTCAAAAAGCTATACAGGAAAACCAGGCTAGACTTCTAATTTAAATTACTTCCCACAATGTCCCTCTACTATCTGCAAGAGCTCAGAGGTTTCCCATGTAAGACTCCATTAAGCACTCACCTAAGACTGAGGTCAACTCATTTCACCTAGGACAGCTATTCTGAGGATAGCACTGTCATAGTTTCCATTATGCTGCTTCTTATAGTTAGCTGTGACTTAGAATTTAAGTTCCTTGAAGGCAGGGACCAACTCACTTCTTTGAACCATCAGTATAGAACACAGTGCCCAATATAAGTAAGCACTTAATATATGCTTCTTATCTGCTAACTTCAGGATCTCACCTCCCAAGGCAATACAGGCACAAAACACAGTCCCTGGGCATTTGACCAAGCTGAACTCTTAAACAGTTATAGAAATAGACACACAGGATTGGGAACCCAGCATCCTTAGATACTGCTACATATACATGGCATAACAATTCAAACAATTTTAGAGCAGAAAGGGAACCAGAAGCCCCAAAGGGGTCAAGGTTAGCTATCATTTTCAAAGGTGGCATTTCAACCAAGTTCCTCTAACTCCAATGCCTTTTAATACTGTACCATTACTATGTCCTAAAAGTTCTACACACAAAGCCCTTTCACTGCAAAAGCAATGTAATTACCAGTCACCTTTGTCCCTCACAAATAATCTGCATCCAATGTTACAGCAAAGCAGAAGAACTGTTCACAGATACTTTGTCCCACATGCTTCTGACAGCTCATATATTTTTTAAAACACTTCACAAATAAGTTAACCTGAATTTGGGACATTTGACCCTCTTTCCTTTAAATACAGAGACAATGATTCAATGTTAACTTAAAATTATTAGCTCCAATAGAAATGCCTGCTAGGAAAACCTGCATAGTCGATAAGACCCTGGACCCTATAATTCAGTTATGTAATTGTTTGTTTGTTTGTTTGTTTGTTTGTTTTATTTAACTGTGCTTTGCTGGTTGTTTAATAAAGTAAAGGTAAATAGAGAGTCCCAGACCAACATTGCTATTTGATGCTGTAAAATCATCTGTGACTGTAATTGGGATTATTCCAAGGGTTATAGATCCTAAAACAGAATATTCTATTTATTTCTTCCACACCTAGTTTCCAATCACTTTAAATACCAGAAAAATCAGGTTAAAATGAAAACCAAAAGTATCTTGGATAGAAAAACAAGCCACAAAATAATCATCTGAGGCCTATGTCTGTAAGGGAGAAAAAGTGATGGAAAAAGTTCATTTTTTTCCCTCTCGGTAATAATATGAAGGACAGGGAGTGGGAAAGGAAGAGGCAGTGTCATGGCAAAATTATATAAGTCTTGAGGTTTTAAATTTTTTTTAAAAGCATGGTTACATCTCCAAGTCACTTCCTGAATACCAGCAGCAGGTGTGCAAAAGGCAAAAATAGCACTTTAACCAAGTAAACTAATTCAGAACTCATACCCTAAGGTATCTTTACCTACTCTAGATTTTGTTATTAGCTAATAGCTAGACAGAATATCTGTCCTGCTTATGCATTGCCACAATCCTTTGTGTACCTCCAGAATTAACTAGCAAATTAATGTGAGCATTGAGCTTTCTGAACATTCAGAGTTAATCTGTGTTTCTTCAGATTTGATGCATTTGACTACTCATAATGTTACTACTCATAATGAAAATAATACTCTTGCCTCCTGTTTATATAGCACTTAACCTAAAAAATATTTTCAGATATAACCTCATTTGTCCTCACAATCCTAAGTAATAAAGGAAAAAACAAAGATCCCATTCATCTTACACATGGACAAAATAAGGCACAGAAAAGCTAAGTCAAACACCTTGGCTAATCTTGAATAAAGACTGAAATCTCAATCTGAATCAGTTCTGTATTCTCTCCAAAATCTAATACCTTTTCCCCACAATTTATCATTTTATCATCACAAACATAAATGGAATCACTTATGAACAAAATCTGAGTTACATACTCAACCTGAATTTAATTTGTTTGTGGGCAGAGACTTAGTCTTACAATTCTTTTGTTCTCCCCCATGGATATCACTAAGCGCATTGTCTTCCACTGTTCCCATCTTCTTGAAACACTTCAAAAAAAGGTCCGATAACAAATCTATTAGCTCCAACCAGTCCTCTGGCAAAGATAGCTTTCTGAGAAGGTAAGCAAGTTTCCTGCTTTAGGATCTCCTTTAGATCTGAGGCTTATCTGAGTGTCAAGTTCCAGAGAAATCCTCTTTTGGGGCAAAATAAAATTAGAAAGGTAACAGAATTGGAAGGACGAAAGTTCCCCTTCTGTGAGGTGCATTAGTAATGCGGAGAGGCTTCTAGAGAATATGTCTTGCCTGTTTATGAGGATAAAACCATTATTGACCATCTTAGACTGATAGAAGTAACAGCTACAGAGACTTCATTAATATCAATTCATTGGATTTTCCTCCCAACACTTACTCATCTCAGATTTAGTGCAATTCTTTTGTTTTAGATCAATAGACTAATTCTTTTTTTAGACCAATAATAAATAATAAAATATATTAAATAAAAAGATAATTAAATAATAACAGAGCTTTTCATTTTTAAAATACATGCAAAAATAGTTTTCAACATTCACCCTTGCAAAACCTTGTGTTCCAAATTTTTTCCCTCCCTTCCTCCTTCCCTAGACAGCAAGTGATTCAAGATATGATGAACATGTACAATTCTTTTAAACATATTTTCATATTTATCATGCTGCTGCATGAGAAAAATCAGATCAAAAAGACAAGAAAATGAGAAAGAAAACAAAAAGCAAGCAAATAACAACAAAAATAGGTGAAAAGACTATCTGTGCCGGACAGTCCTCTTTCTGAATGCAGATGGCTCTCTCCATCATAAATTCAAGAGTCTAATTTTTTACTCACCATGCTGGAATCAAGTATTAAATAAATTGCCCGACTGTGATTTCTCTTCCTTTAACTTATCTTTAAGATTTTTTTTAAAAATCAAGGTCTTCAAATTTGATTTGATTTTTTTTAAGCTAACATTTTTTTTTAATCAAATAAAATTTAAACACTCAGCAGGCATTTATACGATAGGGCCTTTTTTTAGCACATTGTTCACTCTTGTGTGGAATTTCATTAATAGACAGGCCCCATCAAAGACAACATGCAAAGTTTCCTGTTACTAGAATGTTACTTTAAAATCTTATAGTTACACTTTCCCACATCATGTGTCCAGGTTTTTGTTTATAAGCCAATTACTTTGGCACTTGGAATATATTTTCCCATAAAAACAATGTTATAAAGGAAGAAAAAATTCTATTCTGCAAATGAAAATTCAAATCCTGTGCTTGCCACTTTCTATTTACATGTCCATAAAAAAAAATTAAAATTTCTAAATTTCCTCACTTAAAAAAGAATGACATAATTTACCTCATGAGACTGTTATGAGGAAGGTGCTTTCTAATGTATGTAGGGTTATGTAAATAACATTGCATATGGTCACTAATTTTCTAGGTTAGCTCATAGGACATTACTTAAACTGTTGTATTACAGCACTGATTGAAGAAAATGCATTACAAGCCATAACTTGAAATTCAAAGCACACAACTCCTGTTTGCTAATCTGATGTCAACCACCCAAAAGTTGAATTCCTTTCCCTTCCCACCTCCTTAGTGTCAACCATTTACCAACTAGCCAGAAGCAAATAACTTTCCTAAGGACAGGTCATTTGTATGTATAGAATGTTTTTTAAGTCATATACATACATTTGTATGTATAGAATGTTTTTAAAGTCAGGTATATTTAAGTCAAGGACTGCTAAGTACTGACAGATACAATCAACTAACTTTTTTTTTTACATTGAAATTACTATTTCAATTAATTAAAATTGAAATTAATAATTGAAAAAATAAGTTGAAATTTAATTGACATACATGTGACACCTACATATATCAAGATATGACAAGGATCATGGGTTCCAGAAGACTGTTTCAAGGAAGTCAAAACTTGGACAGGTCTTATGATGGAAAGGTTTCAAGTAAGGGCACAAAGATATGTTTTCATTTTAGAATAAGTCAGATAAGTGTAGAGAGGATTATGTCCAGAAAAGTGTCAACTAACTGACAATACTTTTCCTAGCTCTATCATCTCATAAATACAATATAAATAAGGGAAGAGATGTGAGTGACATTGGTGGAAGAAAAAGTCACACTATTGAAATCATGAATTCTTGATGTATTGAATTAGATCCATGCAATATTATGTACCAAGTTCAGTCACAATTAAAAGTGCATCAAAACACAAATGTAATGAAATATCGTGGTGCTGTAAGAAATTACAAATAGATGTAATGAAAAAAGCATGGAAAGACTTACATGAATATAGAATGAAACCTCCAAGAAAACATCAATATAAAGGGAAAAAACAATCATGAAATAGGCAAAAATTAATGTTACAAAATTATAAAGAACAAAGTTAAGAGAAGATCAATCCTCTTCTCCTCTGAAAAGGTGGCAGGTCCACAGGTGTGAAATATTACATATGCTGTCCAGTTTTTTTCTACATATTCATTAGTTTTGGGTGATATTGTCCCTGCTACTCTTTTTTTCAAAAATTGCACTATGGGAAAGTTTTGGAAGAGAGGAGAATGCAGAGGGAAATAGTGACTATGAAAAATGAAAGCAATAAAAATTTAATATATGTATATAATACTTCTAAAAATATAACAATAGCAGCTCACATTCCTGTAGTGCTTCAAAGTTTTCAAAAAACTCTTCTAAATAAACTCCTGTGAAATAGTTGTTGTTAATATCATTACCTCCACATTTTTTTAAATAAAGAAAAGAGAGCCTTTAGTAAAGAGAGTATTAGTGATTTTGCCATGATCACAGAAGCCTTAAGTCTCAAGGGTGATATATGTACCAAATTATTTATTTCAGGTCTTTTTGTGATGGCAAAGAATTAGAAATTGAAGAATCAATTGGGAAATGGTTGAACAAATTGTGACCTATGATTGTGATGGAATACTATTTGCACTGTAAGAAATGACAAAGACTCAGATGGTCTCAGAAAAACCTAGGGAGACTTCTATGAACTGATACAAAATGTAGCGAACAGAAATAGGTAAACAATGTACACAGCAACAGCAATATTGTAACAATTACCAATGGTGAAAGACTTAATAACTCTGATCACTAAAATGATCTAAGACAATTCCAAAGGATTCATGATTAAAAACTCCATCTGTCTTCAGAGAGAGAAGTGATGAACTGAGTGAAGATTAAAACACACTCCTTTTTACTTTCTTTTTTTAAACTTTTTTAAAAAACATGATTAATATTTCCATATTGCATGACTTCACATGTGTCATATTGCCTGCCTTCACATTGGGTGGACCAGAGGGTAGGAGAGAATATGGAACAAAAATTGTTTAATTTTTTTTTTTAATGTTTCAAGGCTGAGATTTAATCCCAGGTCTCCAACTCCTAGCCCAGCACATGTGTGATGCATGTCAATTAGAATTAACACAGCGAGCCTGGTTCTCAATATAAAAGCTTCATGTTCCATCTGTACTATCATATAGGAAAAACAGATTACTAGAGTGGGGAAGGATCTAACTGTACTTGAAAGGGATTCAATACACACACACACACACACACACACACACACACACACACACACACACACCCCTACTGTGCAACAGAGATACATATAGAATCTACACCACAAGGCTGGTAGAAGGACCAAAACAAGCCCTAGCAAGTCTTCAAAAATCTCATAAATATCAGAAACTAACTAGTATTAACATCCTCAAGAAATCACATAGCTCCTCCCTGAAAATCCACTGTCAGTCAGTCGATCAGTTCTCCTTGAGACAGCCATAGTTTTTTCTCTTTCTCTTCTATTTACTTGTTTCTAGTTTTGCTGTTGCTCTTTCCCTCTTGCCCTATTTTACTCCCATGAAGTTTCAAAACTAGAAATACTTCTATACACCTGAAGGTCATTGGAACCAGGCATTCTGTTCTTCAGAGAAAATATAAGCAGAATAATCTAATAAGTATGCTACTCATTTAAATTGGCACTAACAGCCTCCTAAAGTTATCTTCATACAGCTAAGAAAGGCTGTCCATAGAATCCAATGCATATGTTTTTCTTAAGGATTCGCTTATCTGGGCACAAAATGTCTTCCAATTTTGTACAGGGATAAAAAATGTATGTTATACAAGAAAAATTCACATTGGAAGTTCTTTTTTCTTCATTATTTTTATTTTTTTAACTAAAAACAATTTTTCATTGATGTAAAAGTGCAAGTCTTCCAGATATTAAGAGATTTATATTTCTTGAGAAAGGTAATGATTGTATATCCATTATATAAATATAGAAAATAATTACCCAGGATCTGTTTTTTCATCAGTTTAGAGAACTCATTAATAATGGAACTTCTGACTGAAGTAGGCAGCTACCTCTCTATGACTTAGCACAAGTTATAGGGGATTGCCCAGGACCCATAGAGGTTAAATGATTTGCATTATCCTACAAGTGGGCCAAGGCTTCCTGCTTACAAACCTAGTCTTTTATCCACTGTTCTTCCTTCTGCCATCCTTCCTTCCTCCTCTAGTATAGACATCTATATAGAAAATACAGTGAGAGGTAAAAAGAAAGAAGTGAGGTCTAGATTAATAAATCTCCCTCAAGGCTCGAAAGAAGTAAGTAGAAAAGTCTTCCTGATCTAAACCCAAAAACGGGAGTAAAGGATAGGGGTATTATTAGAAAC
The DNA here is from genome assembly GCF_016432865.1 of Antechinus flavipes. Lineage (NCBI taxonomy): Eukaryota > Metazoa > Chordata > Mammalia > Dasyuromorphia > Dasyuridae > Antechinus > Antechinus flavipes. The sequence goes on along the minus strand of NC_067398.1, from coordinate 358,522,770 downwards.
CTAGATCTTGAACTCACCCAGTTTTGTCCTCTGTATAATGAGATGGTTAGAGTAGGGATTGTGTAAGTTCCTTTTCAACTCAAAATCTATTTCCCAAGGGTACATAAAATTAGGGCATTGTACTAAATTAAGGATTACTAATCTGGGTCTATAATTAGGTTCCAGGGCAACCATGAATGTGGATAGGAAAAGAATTACTTCTTCATTTTTCACTATTTTTTGATTTGCATTATAATTTTATGCATGGAAAAAAGTCAGAAAAAAATTTTTTTAAAAAGGGCTCTACCAGACTGCCAAAAGGGTCCATGACAAAAAAAAAAAAAAAAAGATTAAGAATACTTGGCCTAAATTTTGTCTTATAAATTCCCTTCAAGCTCTAAATCTATGATCCTCTATGTGTATATAGCTATATGTGTCTGCCAAAGTCAGGCTTTAAAAAGATAATGTACTAGACGGAAAAAAAGACAAAAAAGTAGAAAACGGCCAAAGGGGGAAGATCTCCATCTGCTTCTCTCAAAGTCCAAGTGAACCTGAAGAACAGAAGCAATTACTGGGCAACAAAAGAGCTCCCCATCAGAAACTCTCCTCGGAATTATAGCCAGACACTTCAGCTGTAGGTTTGGGCTATTTCAAGCTTCTCCTTCATGAGATTCCAGCATTCACTTTGCTTTTTCAAGGTTTCTAATTTCAGCTGCAGAAGGCAGAGTCTAGAAAATAAGGCAGACACATCTAAAACCCCAAGTAACAAAAGAAAGCATCCTGAAGTGCTTACCCTAAAGAGGTAAATAACTAAAGGTGACTGAAAAAGTGAAAAAGAAAAGTTAGGAGAGGAAAATAAGCAGCACTTGTTTGGCTAGGGGAAAATTTGCCACCCTTCCACCAAATGCACACTATAGAAGGTAAAAGATATAACTTAAGTTCAGTATAATCACACAATCCTAGATTTCTAATCTAACATCCCCACTTCTCCCATGAGATTATCCCCTCCAACCATGAGTCTTGAAGGAAATAAAGTACCACCAGCTCCAGTTTAGAAAATGTTAAATCACTTAAGGCTGGGGATTGAATGAAAATCAGAACACAGGTTTTTTGGGTTCTAACTCACAACTCTCACCTCATCACCATGCTGAAGAGGAAAACTCTGGAGGCCTAAGAACTTGACAATTAGCCCCTTTAGAAGGAACAGCATAGAACCTACACATGGAATTCTAAGAGAGATAGATGTAAAGGAGCTCTGGAATTCATGACTTGCAGTGTAATTTACAGACATTTATGAATGTGAACATGTATCAATCAATCACATATGCTAGAAAGTCCAAGAACAGCCAGGGAACTGAATCTGGAGTCAGAAAAGACTCACTTTCCTGAATTCAAATCTGACCACAGATACTTCCTAGCTGTGTGACCCTAGGCAAGTCATTTAATCCTGTTTGCCTCAGTTTCTTCATCTATAAAATGAGCTAGAAAAGGAAATGGCAACTCACTTCATTATCTTTGCCTAGAAAACCCCAAAGTGGGTCATGAAGAGTTGGACAAGCCTGAAAATTGACTGAACAACAACAGAGAGACCGAATTGGCAGTAGGAAGAAGGTAGAGAGACCATTATTGCTATAAAAGAATAAAAGTTAAGTCCTGACTAATGAATGGATAATTGTTGAATTAATCGATAAGCATTTATTATGCACCCACTATGTCCCAGGGGTGAATGCAATATTCAAGGTACACAAATCAAGGTAATAAATTAACAAGCATTTATCAAGCCCTTATTGTATATCAGGCACTGTACTAAGTTGTGGGAATACAAAGAAATGGGGAAAATATCTGGCTCTAAGCAAGTCAAAATCTAATGAGGGAGAAAACATGTAAATAATTATATACATACCAAATACAGAAAAAATTGGAAATCCTTTCAGAAGGAAGGTGCTTTAAAGGAGATCCAGAAAGACTTGCTGAAGGTAGGATCTTATCTGGAACCTGAAAGGCCAGGTAAAGCAAGAGGTAGATAAAAAAGGAGAAAATTCCAGGCAGGGTAGATAGCCAGTTAAAGTCCCCAGAGTGGAAAGAAGGAGTATAGTATGAGAGGAATAGAAAAGAGGACAGCACCATTGCATTACAGAAACCTGTAGAGAGGGGTATGGTATAAGTAGGAAGGATTCTGATTAGGAGGAGCTTTAAAGACTAAACAAAGGATTCTGGGGATAACAGGAAGCCATTGGATTTTATCAAAGAGGATAACATGGTCACTTTAGGAGGATCGCTTTAATATGAAGAAGTTGAAGAAATAGAATGTAGAAATGACTATTAGGCAATATTGTCTCTCATTTTCTTAATTATAACTTTTTAAACTAATTTTGATATGAAAAATTAAATAAAATAGTTCTTGCACTCCAGAAGTTTATATTCTATCCAAGAAATAATTTAAAATGAATGAATAAAGATGATTGTCTCTAGAAAACTGTATGTGTTTGAAATCTCAAGTCTTATTAAGAAAGATCATAAAATATGAAGTTAAGAGAGACCATAAAGATCATCTAATCCAATCTGGTCATTTTACAGAAAAGGAAACAGACCTAGAGAGGGGAGATCATTCTCCCAGGGATATACTAAAAACTAGGTTTTGAATCCAGGTCATTTGATTTCAAATACTATTATAGAAGACTGACTATGTGAATGTTTCTTTTCTATCTTTTATTTAAAGGAATACTATGATGAGATTTTAAAAATTATGTCCTATCCAAGTATACTTAACTAGTTCAGATAGATAAAAATTCTATTACCAAGTTTTCAGGTAGATATTCATTATATAAAGCAGGAGTGGGAATGAACTGAAAGCTAGGTATAACAACTTCCCACTGCTTCAGTTCCATAAATTGATATTTCTACAGGGCTCATGAATGATATCCAATGAGCTTTGGAAGAAGAAAGGTTTCCTACCCCTGGTATAAACCAACATGCACTGGGAAGTGACCGGTGACCACTGTAAACTGAAACTAGGTATTAATAGCTACCAAATTCTACCAAATACTGAAAACTTGAATCCTATATGACACTCACTATATATCTGGGTCTCCTTGAGTGAACCTATTTACAAAATATTGTGTCCCTGCTAAAATATCTTCTCCTCTCATGCTGTATTTCCTGTCAAAGTCATTTGTTCCTTAGAGATTACAACCATGGAACAGCCAGTGAAAATAAATGCTGGAAAAAATGATTTTCATTTCCTTGCCCCAATACACAATATTCTGGACTAAAAATCATGAAGTGACAAGACATGAGGCATAAAATCAGTCCCAGTCTTCTATAATAAAAAGCTTTATCTTCATTTCCTATGCTTGTTTTAACAGCATATAGACTACATATAAAATCAATCACCAAATATTTAAGCACCAACTATGTGTCAAACACTGATTTAGACAAAAATACAAAACAAAAGCAGTCTTAAATTCTACTAGGAAAAGACAATATGTGTACACAAAACTATTATTCAAGGAATTTCAGAGAAGGGGGAGAAGGAAAAAAGAGCTAGAAAAATTCCCCTGCTACAAGTAGCAATCAAGGGGAGCTCCAAGAGAGAAACTAATGATGTAAGGAAAGAAAGGAAAGAGTGCATTCTAGGAATAGGAGATACACTACACAAAACCAAAGGAATAGGTGCAATTTTGTGCACTTACTAGAGTAAGACCAGTTTTGCTGGACTATAGAGTGAATGAAGTAATGTGTCTATGTTTGCCTGTTACCTTGTCCACATTCAAATGGTATTACTTACCCAGAATAACTGAATTGTTCTAACTCTAAGATAGTTTTATTTTGAACTATTCATAAGCCCCCTTAAAACTCATGATAAGATAAATGAATGCGCTCTGGGAGCACAGTGTGAGGCAACAGTACAAGCTAAATTAAATGGTCTATAGACAAGATCCAGAATATCTAGGTGGGTATGATAGAATGCAACACTAAGCATGTATTACAAAACTGGCTTCAGACACTTACTAGCTGTGTGACCCTGGACAAATCACTTAACCCTGTTTGCCTCAGTTTCCCCTTATGTGTACACATTATATATATATATATATATATATATATATATATATATATATATATATATATATATATACACATTATCCAAGATCTTCCTTGCTTGAAGGCGAGCTCTTTATGTATCCTAGCATGATGCATCTAATATATGTACACATGTTTCTATTTTTATATATACACATTATGCACATATATACACATACATATAAGCATGTGCACTGTGTATACACACACACACACACACACACACACATATATTAAAACATTGACATAAAATTATAAAGGACTCTCCTTGGCATTAGAAAGACACCTGGATTCAAATCTTATTTTTGACATATAAACTAGCTATATTATTATAATTAGGCCAGCTGATCTATCAGAGTGCCAGACAATTCCAAAAGATTATAAATTGCAGAGAAGTTGCCAGTCTATATAGGTCAAAGGAGTTTCCAAACAGAGTCTTTTATAATACTTCCAGGTTTGCAGCACATGCCCATGGACACACACACACACACACACACACACACACACACACACACACACATACCCCGTGTGTGAGATTACAGGTGATATACAGAATTATTGGTCCTGAATAAGATGATACAAACTATCAATTGAGACAGGGGCAGGACAGTAGCTCAGATTACCCCCTCCAAAAAAAAGTATACCAGTCCAAGCCTGGTAAGCTAAGCACGGCTGACTGCCAATGTGCTGAATGCCAGCAGGAAAATTTCAGGGCAGGAAGCCCACATGAAACTAAGATCCAAGTGAAACTGAGATTGAGCAAGTGATGAAGTAGAGGAAGACAGAAATGGGGCAACCCAGGACTGGCAGAAGGAAGTCACTGGCCAGAAATCAGCTCCCCAGCACTTAGAAAAACTGTATTCTAAATGAAAGTGTTGAGTATTTCATCTACCTAGGATTTTATGAGGAGAAAAAAGCCCTACAAAGCACATGACAACATTTTTGGAAATAGGCAAGATAATACAGAATATAGCATATTATTAACTTTATGATCTTAAAGTCCTACATAAATATTAGTGATCATTACTATTATTAGAGAGGGGAAAATGCTTTTAATATAATAATCACATAGTATTATTAGTAATAATACTATCTCAATGGATCTGTGGTCACATTTAAGCAGGTATTCCCACCAATAGCATAAGATTACCCCTATTCAACATTTTCTCATTCCAAGTGATACTTCTCTAGATCCTCACATAAGCTTTTCATGGACTCTATACCCAACATTCTAGGGATCTTCCTGTAATTTTTTCATGGGTTTTCATTACATGGGTTCTAGTAAAGGACTGAGATTGCTTCTTTTTATATCTCTAGCTTTTAATATGATCTGAAGCTAGGTGGCACAGCAGATGGAACAGCAGGCCTGGAGTTGGAAAGTTCTTCTTAAAATCAAATCTAGGCTCAGACACTCACCAGCTGTGTGACTCTGGGCAAGTCACCTTAACTCTGTTTGCCTCAGTTGCCATTTGTAAAGTGGCCTGAAGAAAGAAATGGAGAACCACTCCAGTGTCTTTGCCAAGAAAACCCCAAATGGGATCAACAAAGAATTGGACATGACTGGAAAATGGCAACAATAACAATAAATTTAATATGTGACCATCCCAAGGACAGTAACTTTAATTCCTGGTGAAGTCATATCAAACAGGTATATGAATTGATCCCCAAAGGGATTTTTAATGGTCTAAAACAGGTTCTGCCACTCTGTATCAAGGCAATGGTGGCAGAAGGAAAAATGTGGGAATCATCATTGCCATGGGGAATTAAGTACATCTACCATCCCTATGTGGCAGGACAAAATACTATACACATCTAGTTTTACCTCTCTCCTCCTACAGCTATCCCCACTACCTCTTCTATATCTATATCTTAAATCTTTTATACTTCTTATATACAATTCAACATTGGTAATAGGCTGTAGCATACTTATAGCTATCATATGCCTTTTCACTGTCCTTTGAAAGACCAGAAATTTTGCTTCCAAAGGGATTGTGATATTCCCATAATTCACAGTCATAAAGCATCAGCAAAACAATTAATAATCATGTTAAGAAGATAAATGTTGACTTAAGGGAAAAATGTGGGGTTATGGGATGTGCCAAGTGATTTCCCAATATTCAACTCAATCTACTCTTTCCCTCTTTTTTTATTTTTGATACCCCAGTACTTGACTGCTTTAAAAATCCATTTCAGATTCATTCATTTTGACATTTGGTCAGCATTCATCACATTTGGTTGTTGTCTTGGTTGAGATGTATGCTTTTGACACGCAAAAAAATAATTCCTTTTTTTTACATGAAGGCCCTTCAGATACTTGAAGATTATTATCATTGTCATTCTTAGTCTTCTTCTTTCTAGGTTGAATATATCCCATTGCTTGAATTAGTCTTCATGGACTGAAACTTAAGGTTTTTGACTATCTTGCTTGTCTTCCCCTAGCTCAAATCCATATTATCAATCTTGTTCATGAATTGTGGTACCTAGCATTGAACACAACACTCCAGTTGTGACCTGATCAGAGCAAAGTACAGATGGATAATAAATTTCTTATTCTGGACATACTAGAACTCCTTTAATTCTGTCCTGGACCACAGAAACTGTTTTCACAGTCAAATAATGCAGCTAACTTATATTAAGCTTGTTTTCCAAAAAGATCTTGTTCCTAGATATGCTCTTAGATGTCTTTATCATAATAATCAGCAAAAATTTTATAAACATAAATGTAGATCCCTAAGGCAACCCTGAAGACTCTCTTCTAAGCTGACACTGAACCATGGATGATTTTGGCATTCACTCAATTTTTATTCCAATTAATTATACCATTACCCAATCCATATCTCTCTATCTTTTACAAAAGGATCATATGAAATGCTTCCAAAAAGCCCACTGCTAATACCTAGATAATCAAGGGAAATTTCCCTTATCTAATAACCTAATCAGGAGAAACCATGAAGTCAATCTCAGAAAAAATCAAATTGCCTCTGAAACCAGTGCTTTCTTGTTTTTCCTTTAAGACACATTCTAAAATTTTCCCAGGATTCCAGTCAAGCTCAATAGTCTATAGTTTGAGGTTCACCCTTTTTCCTTTTCTTGAAAATTAGAATAAGATAAAACCTGATAAATGCCTATTGTTCTCCACAGTCTTTCAAAGACCACAGTCTTTCAATATAGCTCAGCAATATCATCTGTTGGTTTTTTCCAATTCAAGCTGGTGTATGGTGGTTTTGAACTCTTATAAAAATGGGGGCACAAAACTATACATAAGACTCTTTGCAAGGTATATAACAATTTAGTTTAAAATATGTTATCATCTTATTTATTAAATATTTCAAATTTCAAATATCAAATTTGTCAAATATTTCCTAATTACATTTTTATATCTGATTCTCAGAGTAATGGGAAATACAACATGCTAATCATGCTTTTGACATATCTTATTAAGTAGATACAGCACTAGATTTAGATTCAGTAACATACAGATTCTAATCCTGCTTCAGTAACTTAGTATCTTTAAGACTTCCCCATCCCTCCTAGGCTATGTAATTATATGCATTCTTTCCCTGTATATTTTAACATCTGTTCTCTCCAAATTTAGAGTATGTTAGATGATGTCCAGTTTTCCGTTCTTGCTCTATTCAAATGCTAAGTTGGAAGAGTCACTTCTCCCCCAAATTTTCCATCATGTGAGCCTCAGCAACATCTTGCTTTTGTGCTTTTTGGTGAAAATCAGGTTGAATATACAATTTCACCTTGCTGCTTCCTCCACTCATGGAAAAATGAAATTAAAACTGTAATGCTGGAGAAACTGAGGCAAGATAGAGATTATAGAGTATTTAATAATTTATTTAAAAAGGAGAGATTTACTGGGACCAAATGGATCCATGGTTTGGTCTCAGGGCTGAATGAGACTATAGTCTCCAAGAATCCAGCAAACAATCTGAGTTGTCAATGACATATCACATGTGGCTCAGACAAAGGAGGTAGACCAAGGCAGGGGCGGAGTCAGGGTGCTGAGAGCCGGAATGGGACTCTGACAGGGTGGGGTGAGCCACCAGGGATGGGGATGACATAATGGGGGGAGGCACCCTGGAGATGGGCAGAAGCATCTTGATAAGACAGTATCTGATATTCTGATAGCTTGGGATGGGGAAGAGGCATTCTGATATTCTAAAATATAAGATTTTTTTATCCTTATCAAATATTCTGACTAAGAGTTTTGTAGATGGTTTTGCAAGATTGAGCAGAACAATTATAAACTGAGGCAGAAATATTAGGGGAACCAAGCCAAGACAATTTAGGAGACTAAGTCAGAATAATTAGGGAAACTGAGTTTGGACAATAAAAGAGAAATGTGGCATAACAAAACAAATCAAGGAATCATTGTTCTGTTTGGGGCAAAGAGAGAACTCCAGTAAGAGCTGGACAAAATGTCAAAATAATTAAAATTTCCTCAACACGACTATATCATCTCTATATATCAGACATAATCTTTCCCAACTTGTCATTTCTTCTTTCTGACTAAGTAATCTAAAATATTCTTGCATTACAATATTATTTCTTCTGTGCTCACTTATATTTACTCAAATGCTCTCTATATTATACTTCCTCTTTCTCCCACCAAACCCTAATGGCTCCTATATTTCCTTAAAAGTTTCCCTTTGTAATATATAATGTTAATCCACCACTCTTCTTCCTTTTACCTGTCCTTTATGAATAAAATATTCTCTTCCAGAGTCACATACCAGTCAAGAGTCTCATTGTACGTATTTTCATGGATATTTATGAAGCCAAACTTATCTCCTTGTGTTATGGTCCCTAAATCACCTTGCTTTTTACCCATATTTTGTACATAAATTGAAGTAACAGATTTTGTTGCTATCTCTTTGGGGGGAATTTTGTATCTTGGAAATTTCTGTGTATCTCTATTACTTTACATTGTTATTTTTTTTTCCCTATGCTATCTAAATGGATAGATATAAGATCACAGCATCAGAAACCAAGAGCTGGAAATAGCCTCAGGAGTCAAGTACTCTAACCTTTTAATTTTATAGAAGAGGACATTGAGATTAACCTACTAGCCTAAGGTGACAAAAGTCTTAAGAATCAGGGATGCAATTTACATCAAAATGATGAGATTCCAGAGTCAGGACTCTTTTCAGGGAACCTGCTACTTTCCATACCAGCAGTTTTTTTTTCCCCTTTAATTTTCATTTTAAAGCTCTCTTAATTTAATTTGCAAGAGTGAATAGAAAATACATATTACTAACATTTTTTAGATGTACTCCTTCATAGAACACAGACTCCTCACAATTCCTATATTTTGAGCCATAATCTAGAAATCCAAATCCTATTCTCAGACCATCTTCTCACATCGGGTACACTTCTCACATCTGTTCCTCTCTTCTCTGATGACTTTTCTTGGTGAATTAATTGATAAGAATTTTAGAACTTGTTTAATGGGAACAAGCACACCCAGTTCTTTGAAAACTCACCAACTACAACAAAATGAATCGGCAATCATATTTTAATAACTACAAGGATGTCAGGGCAAACGGAACAGAAAAATAAAGACAAATGTCAAAAAGTGAGGATACTGAAGCATATGATATTATGGAAGCACCGAATAGAGTGGTGAAGGCAGGCCACCTGAGGAAGAGGACGGGAAAGGGAGAGAAACACAGATAATCACCCATGTGACCATGGATTGAAGTTGGAAGCACTAGACAGTTTGGACTCAAGGGGATGAACATGTACTAGGGGTGGGAGGCAGAACTGAAGATCTCATTTTCATAAAATTTTGAGAGGAAACAGAACAAATCCTATCTATACCTTCATAGGTGATTCATTAACATCCAAATCATCTCAAAGTTATAAATAAAATTTCAAAGTTAACATATCCCCATCACCTCAAAGTTATCAGCTCGTTCTGATGTTCTGGTCTAGAACTGGGAAGGTCTAGAATGAATTTGGGATTTATATAAAATAGGATCAACAACTCTGACAGTTATGAATTCCCCTGATTTAGCACACATAAATATGATATGGGTTTTAATTAATATGATAAAATTTGTTAATTATACTCCTTTGATCTTCAGAATGGTTTGTATATGACTTTTGGTTTCCCTTTGCAATCTTATTTTCTAGTATGACTCTTTATTCTGGCTACTTATAAACATCTATTATACTGACTAGAGGAGTGGTCAAGGAGACCAGAACAAAATGAATTTTTTTAATACACTTGCCTTAAACTGGGAACAATGATGTTATGACCTGTGTTTTGAACTTCTGAACCAAGACTTGGTCTTCTGTAACAATGCTTTCTAGAGCTTTTCAGGCAGTATCATTTATACCCACATGAATCATCTCAAGTGGGTAGTAGTGATGTCATTTGATACATCTGAGGAAGTTCTCTATCATGTCTTAGATGTATGCCTAAGGAGAACTCTCTGTAACTAGGCTGGCCAATAATTGTCTCAGTTATTTCATGATAGAAAACTATCAACCAACCAGCCCTATTTATCTCTTCTTCCTCTGTGACTAGATGATCTCCCCTGACAGCATTTGTGTAGTCAAATCATTATTCTCTGTAGGACAGGGAAATTTCTTCTGTACCTCCTCTTCCTCAAGGGAAGGAGCTGCCTCTCCTCTGGAACAGTCTCATGTTATTTGTTCCAAGCGTCCTTTAGTCTTTCTTTTTTTCTTCTGAACCACATTCTTGCACATTCTAACCTGAAGGTTCCTTCATCCTTTGAGATTCTTTCTCTATTTGATTTTTAAAGTTATATTCCCACTGTTTTGCTTTGTTTTGAGAGTCTGGGTCATATTTCACCCAAGTGAGATTTCACCCACTCCTAATATTAATTAGCATTGGAGCTCTGATGTGCTCTATTTCTGATCTGAGCTGATAGTCTCCTGTTAGTCTAGTTCTTTCCTCCCCTCCTTCCGTATCCTTCCTTTATACTGAGCTCACTTTATTGGATTCCGAATTAGTGTAGAATTGGTTTTAGCCCATTATAACTCAAAACTCCCAAGTTCAAGCATCCATCAATATAAGTCTCTCCAGATGTGGCTCTCTTCAACAATGAGATGAACCAAACCAGTTCCATTTGTTCAATAACGCATAGAACCAGCTACACTCAGAGAAGGAACTCAGAGAAATGAGTGTGAACCACTACATAGAATTCCCAATCCCTATATTTTTGCCCGCCTACATTTTTGATTTCCTTCACAGGTTAATTGTACACTATTTCAAAGTCTGATTCTTTTTGTACAGCAAAATAATATTTTGGACATGTATACTAATATTGTATTTAATTTATACTTTAACATATTTAACATGTATTGGTCAACTTGCCATCTGGGGGAGGGGGTGAGGGGAAAGAGGGGAAAAATTGGAACAAAAGGTTTTGCAATTGTCAATGCTGTAAAATTACCCATGTATATATCTTGTAAATAAAAAGCTATAATTAAAAAAAAAACCACATAAGTCTCTCCAGTAGCAGAAATGCCACAACACCTGGTTATACTCATATTGTTTATGAGTATACACCATGATTGGTGTTTCAAAGCCTACTTTTTAAGATATTCTTTTTATGAACTTCAGAACTCATACTGAACATAAACTAGTTGTTCTTGATATCATTATATATGTTAAGTTTCCCTAATGGCTTAATGGCTTTGACCCTGAAATAAATAAGTTTAGAAAGGTACTAAGTTTTGCAAAGGCTAGTTCAAAAAATTCTTGATTACATCACTACGAAGGACCACTAAGCAGACACATCAGTCAGTTGCATAGCATTTGTTTGGGATTTCTACCCACTGTGATCAATTCACTTGCAGCTCTTGCATTTCTGACTCTCTGATTTGCTGATAACATACCCTTAATTTATTAATTCATTTTTTCCCAATTACTCTCCAGTTATGAATTGAGGCAATTTCAAGGGTCTAGATTATTCTTTGAAAAAAGTGATCTGACTTTACTGGGAAAAAGAACATATATCAGTCACCAGGTTGCATTATCATCACAAAAGACATTGGGAAAAATTTTGTGTGATTTTTAAAGGTATGATTATTTTTCTATGTGTGTGATTATTTTTTTTCATTTTTAATGAAATTTTCCATATTTTTGAAACACAGACCAAGGAATTCAGTTTTTTTCTTATACAAAATAGCAATTTATTATCCTTTTTATACTGTTCCTATCTTCAAAAAATTATAATTTTTCTTCCTTGGTTTAAGATTCTGGCATCCAGTGATGTTGCTACATCCACAATATGGCCACATCACAAACTACAACCACTTAAACAATAAGTTTTGGTGAACTGAATTACTGAAAATAAATCATGATCATAGTCAAACAAATCAATTTGTGACAAAATGTAATAGCAAGTACCCTTCCTACTGTATTCAGATTAGCTAGTAAAGGTGATTGACAGATAACAGGAACTTCTTCCCAGCTTTCAACACCCTCCATAAACTGGATCTACCAGTCTATGATTAAGGTTCTTCAGGAATCTCATGGTAGCCATCTCTAGGGTATAGGTGGAGGGGAGGGAAGGAAAAAAAGAAATTTACATGATAATTCTGTTGTATATTTGAAAGGAATAGCAAGTTGTACATAATAGATTTACAGTTTCATGTATAATTATCTTTTTTATTGTTCTTTTAGAGAAATGCTTGTTATATTCCATAATTTAAAAAACTAAGAAAAATAATTGTAGTATATTATAGAATACTTATTTTATTTCATAATTTAATTTTAAATCAAATATAATTTTAATAATAGTAATAACCATCTGACCTGGCATGGTGGTACATGCTTGAAATCTGTGCTACTGCAAAAGTTGAGGCTAGTGAATAACTTGAGTTTTGATGCTCTGACTTACAGTGTGCTGTCAATTAAGCCGAACACCTATTTGGTGAGCCCTTGAAAATAGGGAACTACCAGGATGTTTTAAAGGAGCAAAACAGTCTAAGTCAGAAATGGAGCAAGTCAAAGATTCCATGATTAGCAGTAGGGTATGGCTTATTAAGAGAGATCACTGCACTTCCAGAAATAGGGAGGACTAACCTCGAAAAAAAAATGTAATTAGTTTGAGTCTCAATCTAACAAAGGGATTCTTGCTTGCCCCAAGAATAGGAAGTGAGAGTCAGAAAGGATCTTAGCAGTCAAGTAGTCCAATTTCATTTTTAAAAATAAAGAGACTAAGGCCCAAAAAGGAAAACTAAAATAGATAATTAGCAGTAGAACTAGAAATACAGCTCAGGTTTCCTAACTCCCAGTTAAATGTCCTTTCCATTTTTTGCAGGTGTCTACAAATGTGCAACCTTGAGGACAGAAGTAAGGGAAGAAAAGGTTCTGGTAAACTTTGCTTCTGGCTTTGACCTTTCTTTGGCCAGAGTCTAGGATGCAACCCCGTCCTGAGTGTAATGACAAGTAAATGTCTAGATCATGAATTAGATAACTTCTCTAGGAAGTTAGAAACTATCTAGATGTTTCTAAAATGCCAACCCCATTATGTATTACGCAGATGTGCCACTCATAATGATGAATACCCTATGAATCTTTAGCTGTTTACCCAGTCTATAGCAATTATCTGAGGTCCTAAAATAAAATCATGCTATTTATTGGTAAATCTGTCAGTAGAAATATATAATAATTTAAATTCTATGGCTGATGATATGAGATTCAAGGAAATGTATCACAGATGCCAATCCTTCCTTTTAACCAGTTGCAAATTATTAAGTTCTATGCCAAAAGAGGTATTTGTGATTGCTATCATTGTTACCAAGGAAGCTAGTTGTCACAGTGGATAGAGTGTCCAGCTAGACATTTGAAAGGAGTTCAAATCTGACCTTAGACACTTACTAGTTGTATAACTCTGAGCAAGTCACTTGCCCCTATTTGCCTCAGTTTCCTCATCTGTAAAATGTGCTGGGGGAGGAAATGGCAAACCTTTTGAAAATCTTTGTCCAGAAAACCCCCAAAAGGGACCACAAAGAAGAGAACACAACTGGAAATAACTCAACAAGAAGACCTTTGTCATCATAACCATCATTGTCATCATGACTCCCATTGTTCTAGTGCTTTAGAGAAAGCTTCTGAAACTGTAGGTCCCAACCCCATATGGGGTCACCTACCTGAATGTGGGTCTTAAAATTATGATTTATTATTGGTAAATGTTTGATTTCTATACCTATTTTATATACCTATATATCCAAAGTCATATCAAAATTTCTCACCCTGCTTTCAGGCCTACAAAACCCATTCTTTACAACTCCATGCAAGAATTATCACCATTTTACAGAGGATGAAATGAATGGGTTTCAGCAGCAATAGGAAGACCTATGTTCAAATGATGACTCTGCTATTTTCTGCTATCTGTGTGGCCTTGGATGAGCCACTTCCTCTATATGGGCCTCAGTCTTCATCCTTTAAAAAAAAAGGGGAGTTGTTTGTTATCATAAGATCATAGATGTACAGTTGTGAGAGACCTGAGGGGTCATTATGACTAAAAACCTTATTTTATACTTGAGGAATCTGAGACACACAAGAGGATTAAATGACTTGCTCAGAATCACACAAATAATAAGTATCCAAGGCAGGATTGAATCCAGGCCTTCTTGACTGCAGGTCCACCATTCTATTCACCTCAAAGACGCCTAGATCAGATGATATCTAAAATCCCTTCCAAGATATAAGTGATTTATCATAGGTCACCCTACTTTTAGGTAGTTAAAATTTGGAATCTAGGTTTCCATTCATCAAAGCAGGTTTTTCCCTCACAGAACAAGGCTACCCAGGTAAGCTCCCTAGATACACCACATACAGGTCAGTGAAGTTTGAACGGACACTGTTCCACTTAGACACCTGTTTCCTTCCATCAAACTATCAGTAAAAAAAAAAAATTACACTGTAGGAGCACTCCAAAATGGTGATTCAAAATTTCAAGACTGACTTGAGACCAAGGGGAAAAAAAGATGGTAGCTTTCTTAAGGAAGATTTCTGAGATAATAGGAAAACAGCATACCTCCTGCCAAAGAAAATTCAATTACCATTGGATGATGGACAGTGTCTGAAAGTCATTTACTAAAGGGTTACAATCCTACTTCTACAATCCTTGAGGCAAATAAAACGCAAATCTCACCAGGACAGGTAATATAGTGATCTAAATCCACACTAAAGTATACCAGGCTATGAACCACTAACTAAAATATCAATTAGCATATAAAACTGCCATTATAAAAAATGTAATATTTTAATTAATTCTCAGGAGTACGGCAAGTCATATTTGGCAATGCCTTGTTTTTTGCAAAGACTCTTAAAAATAGACAAAAAGTATAGAAGGGGTGGGGAGGCAGGGAAAGATAGGAGACTTAAATGGCCTGAGTACACTCCATACCTGACAGTCAGCTCCTGGATGCTTAATAGTTTTCTATATTGTAGACTAGAATTCTGTCCCTTAGTTCCTGTTCTTCTTAATTTTATCCAGATGCAAATTAGGGCCAGGAACAGATAGCCTTACAAGCCACTACTGAGCTTACTAATACATTAAAAAACTATGATTTATCAATCAGATAGCAAAACCAAAATTTTCAAAAAGTCAAAAAGCCAAATATGGTGGCAGAAACAAATTCTAATACCCAAAGACATTATACTCAGAGTTCAGTGAAAAGCAAATTCACAAGTTAACTGACCTGCCCAGTCTACAAGATGGCAGCTGAGTCAAGTCTGGAAATTTCTCATCAAGTCTCTAGCTTCCCAAAGTGACTTCTATTATTGACTTTTTACACAGCAATAAGGTGCTGGATGATAATGATGATGATACTAAGAAGAATGACAAAAATAACAAGCAGTTATGGAGTACCTCAAAATTTGCATAATTCACCTTTCCACAATCCCATGAGACAGGCATATTATTCTCCTGATTTTATGGGTAAGGAAACTTTCTCATGTTCACAGAGATGCAACAATCTTCATAAGCTAACATTTTTATAGTATTTACTGTGTCAGGAATGTGCTAAGATTTCTAAAATTACTTCATTTGACCTCTTTTGAGCTTGAGAGGTATTATTATCCCTATTTTACAATTGAGGAAGTTGAGATAACAGTTAGATGACTACTTTTCCAGGGTGATACAGCTTCAGGTTGGAATTAAATCAGGTCTTCCTGATTCCAGACCCACCACCATGCTGCATCTACACATAAAAATGGCCCCACTTGCTTAGCAAGACTAGCTTACCAACTCTGAGTTGTAGCAGGAGTAGTGGTGATCCAAGCACAAGGCCAGATGGATCCCTGTTTCTAGTCACAGATAGATCCACAATAATATAAAATAAGTGAGGGTCTGCTAAGGCAGAATGGCTTTAAGTACCCTTGTTGCTACGTAAGACCTGCATGACTGTTAGTAAGCCACAACCTCTCTGAGTCCAAGTTTATTTATCAAGTGGGGGAATTGGTGTCTAAGGTTCCTAAATTTTTGGTCCTAATAACCTCCAATATTACTGAGGTTAACCATAAAGCTACATGATATTGAAACTTAAGTCCAAATACATCGTTCCCTTATAATTCCAACATACTTGTGATGAAGAGAGCATCCAGAAAGTCGACTATGGGGTCTGAATGTGGATCATAACATAGCATTTTCACCTTTTTTGTTGTTGTTTGCTTGATTTTTTTTCCTTTTTGATCTGATTTTTCTTGTATAGCATGACAAATGTGGAAATATGTTTAGAAGAACTGCACATATTTAACATGTTTCTATGGGATGGAAGTGGGGGGAAGAAAGGGAGATAAATTTGGAACACAAGATTTTGCAAGAGTGAATATTGAAAACTATCTTTGCATGTATTTTGAAAATAAAAGGTCATTTTTTTTAAATATATCAAGTCCTGAGTTCTAGTCTAGATAGACAGTAGCTGTCTATTTGACTCTGTGCAAGTCACAACCTCTCTAGACCTTTAGTTTCCTTCTCTGGAAAAACAAGGGAGGCAGAAGACAAATCCTTTAGGGTCTTTCCTGGCTCCAGCACTCTATGCGTCCCCATGCTACAAGAAATAAAACAAGGTAATAGCCATTCTGGGCATAGAATTACACTTATGTTCTTTAAAAAAAATTTTTTTTTCAAAAAGCTTCCCACTCCATAAAGTATCTTCCTGCTTCCACTCTGAAGAATCTCAAGTTATCAACAAACTGTGTCATTTATTTCAACAAGACACTTATTGAAGCAACAGAATCATCACCAGAGTGTAAACACCCAAGACTATCACCAACATTAAACCTTCAAAGTGTTTCATTTAATTGAGCCTACAGTGATACAGAAGAACGACTTATGAATAATGCACAGTCGGAGAGCTTTCCCAGGCACCAAGGATTAATAGCTGCTTTGGGAGCTAGCCTGCAAAGAGGAAATCTGTTCCAATTAAGTTTCTCTATACCTTTTCATTGTACCAAACATCCCAAAGCCCATAAATCAAGGTATGTAGCAGAGCTAAGGAAGTATGTTGTATTGGAAAGACCCCTGGATTTGAAGTCATTTGAACTGAGTTCAAATCCTATCTTTGTTCCTAATTATTTAAGCAACCTTGCACAAGTTTTCTTATTCATGCATAGCTTTAATTTTTGTGTTTTTTAAAATAAAACTGGACTAGATGACTTAAAATTTCTTCAAGATCTAAATCTAAGATTCTATGAAAAAAATTTCCTATAGCACGCTGTCCTTCAAGGGAAATTAAAGAGAGTTCTTTAACTTGGGGACATTATAATTCAAACTTCTTTTTCAAGAGACATTGGCATCTCATGGCTGCTTTGATGAACTTGAGAGTTTCATTTCCAATGGAGACTACATGGTTTGGAGGAAGATGATTCCACTTGACACATATTACATCAAAGACTTGAGAGTAACTCAAAAAGCAGTCCATGGAACCCTCTCTGCTCTGCAGCTCAAGGCTTAATTACTCAAAGCTGGACAGATGTGAATGCCTTTTCTTTACAACTAAACATAAGGTATGGACTACTAATTATGAGGCTCAGATAGGGAATGGCAATTAGCTTCCATACATTAAAGAATTGCCCCAAAGCATAATTATATGGTGAATAGTGATAGGTACCAAGAAGGCAGGACTCAAAGCCTAGAGCTGAACCGAGAGTGGCTTCCCATGTCAGATCACAGAGAAGAAAACCTTTTAAAAGTAACATTTCAATGTTTCCTTTCTTCCTTTAAAGGCTGCCTCTTCATTACAACTAAGAGAAACTTGGGCCCTTGTTTTATTCTCGGCAATTTGCCAGGTATCTCCAACCATATTTTAGCTTAAAGTGAGTGTGAAGTTTAGTTTTTGTACAATATCTGAGCAGACATGGCATTGTACCAGTTGGAAAGAGGAATGAAAACTAAAATTACACAATTAACTCACTTCATTGATTTTCCCCAGTTAAATCTTTGGAAGAATAACTGAGATCAGGTGCTCTACAGATTATGCTTCCATATCAGAGCCCCATTTAAAACATTAAACATTCATCTACTACCTTGCTTTGATGTATTACCTTTTGCCTTTCTTACAGGAGTGCCTACCACCTTATGTTATCTCATTTGTCCTTAAGGCATCTTTGTAAGTAGACTAAGTAGTAAAGAAGAGCTCATTTATTATCATCCCCATTTTTAAAATGGGGAAATGAAAGCACAAAAAATTTGATAATATAGCTACTCAGCAATAAAGATGGGAAAGCTTTTTTTTTTAGGGGGGGAGACATGGGAGAAAGTAATGATTTTTTTATGGATAGGAAACTCTCATTGTGGAAAAAGCCCTCCAAATTTGTAAATTGACAAGTTGTCAGCAATTTATGGCCAAAGAAAGTTCTCTGGGGGACACTGAGATTAAGTGATATATTCATGGACACACACCTAATATGTGGTTTGAAGAGAGAGGACTTTATCCCAGACTTTCAAATGTCAAGATTAGGTATCTGTCCATTTATGTGACTAAGCCTCCAATCTAATGCTCTAAGCATAGGACTATATCATTACCAGCAAATTAGGTTCAGTAATAACGAAGGGGGGAGGGGGGAAGATTCTATTTCTACCTTTTAAAAATTAAAAAACTCTATTTTAGAGACGAACATGATCAAACACCCTTCCTAAGGACAGTCCAGAAATGTTCTTCATGACACATCATAGAGTTAGGACTCTGAAGCAATGATAACTTAGACAATTTTAAAAGGATTTCTAGATGAAAGAAGTTAACAGTGATAATGGAAAGAGAGGGCTACGAAAAAAATGAAATTCTGAACAAAAAAGACAACTTACAAGCAGAGTTAACTCACAATTCACTTGTCCTACATGGGTATTAGCTTAGGATTTACAAAGGAAACTAACATTAAAATACAGCTATCAACATATCGTGGATTCCAGGTTAAGAATTTTTGTCCTAAATGTAGTCTAAGAACATTTTCCAGGTCCAATATTCTATAATTCTTTAAAGACTTTTCCATCTTGGGTTTGGGAGGGATAATCTAATTAAAGTTACATGCAGTTTATAATCTTAATCATAACACTACTGAATAGTACAGCTGTACTTTTAAAAAAAATTGAAAGAGAAGAAATCAATGGAAGCAATTCACAACTCAAAACTTTCCTATTTATCAGGCTGGGTTATCATCAAGCATTGTCAAAAAATGTTGATAATTCTCTATCTGGATTTTCATGTTACTGAGTATATTTTCTTTCAAAGTTCTCCTTTAAAGTCTCAGGGTTGTGTGGACTTGATCCCAGATTCTCAAAGGTTTGCCAGCAGTCCATAAGCATTATATTCCCTCTACCAGTGGTTCTCCAAATACACTCTGGGGATATCTGACCCAAACCCTTTCTCAGGATCTGAAAGGTCAAAACTATTTTCAAATTAGGACATTCTATTTTCTAATGTGGTAAATATTGATAGAATGAGTCCATACCAACAAAAGCTCTTGGGAAGGGGAAGGAGGAAGAAGGCTTCAAATTTTTTTAAAGTCAAAAGGAGTCCTGAAATTAATGAAAAAAAAATCAAATGAAGGTGGCCTACCTGTACCTGATCTAAAATTATATTATTTTTTAATAACTTTTTATTGATAGAACTCATGCCAGGGTAATTTTTTACAACATTATCTCTTGCATTCACTTCTGTTCCGATTTTTCCCCTCCCTCCCTCTAAAATTATATTATAAAGCAGCAGTCATCAAAACCATTTGGTATTGGCTAAGAAATAGATTAGTTGATCAGTGGAATAGGTTAGGTTCACAAAATAGTTAACTATAGCAATCTAGTGTTTGACAAACCCAAAGATCCTAACTTTTGGGATAAGAATTCATTATTTGATAAAAACTGCTGGGATAACTGGAAATTAGTATGGCAGAAACTAGGCATGGACTCACACTTAACACCATATACCAAGATAAGATCAAAATGGGTCCATGATCTAGGCATAAAGAACGAGATTATAAATAAATTAGAGGAACATAGGATGGCTTATCTCTCAGACTTGTGAAGGAGAAAGAAATTTGTGACCAAAGATGAACTAGAGACCATTACTGATCACAAAATAGAAAATTTTGATTATATCAAATTAAAAAGCCTTTGTACAAACAAAACTAATGCAAACAAGATTAGAAGGGAAGCAACAAACTGGGAAAACATCTTCACAGTTAAAGGTTCTGATAAAGGCCTCATTTCCAAAATATATAGAGAATTGACTCTAATTTATAAGAAATCAAGCCATTCTCCAATTGATAAATGGTCAAAAGATATGAACAGACAATTTTCAGATGATGAAATTGAAACTATTACCACTCATATGAAAGAGTGTTCCAAATCACTATTGGATCAGAGAAATGCAAATTAAGACAACTCTGAGATACCACTACACACCTGTCAGATTGGCTAAGATAACAGGAAAAAATAATGATGAATGTTGGAGGGGATGCAGGAAAACTGGGACACTGATACATTATTGGTGGAGTTGTGAACGGATCCAACCATTCTGGAGAGCAATCTGGAATTATGCTCAAAAAGTTATCAAACTGTGCATACCCTTTGATCCAGCAGTGTTACTTCTGGGCTTATATCCCAAAGAGATGCTAAAGAAGGGAAAGGGACCTGTATGTGCCAAAATGTTTGTGGCAGCTCTGTTTATAGTGGCTAGAAACTGTAAATTGAATGGATGCCCATCAATTGGAGAATGGCTGGGTAAATTGTGGTATATGAGTGTTATGGAATATTATTGTTCTGTAAGAAATGACCAGCAGGATGAATACAGAGAGGCTTGGAGAGACTTACATGAACTGATGCTGAGTGAAATGAGCAGAACCAGGAGATCATTATACACTTCAACAACGATACTGTGATGTATTCTGATGGAAGTGGATTTCTTTGACAAAGAGACCTAACTCTGTTTCAATTGATAAATGATGGACAGAAGCAGCTACACCCAAAGAAAGAATACTGGGAAATGAATGTAAACTATTTGCATTTTTGTTTTTCTTCCCGGGTTATTTTTACCTTCTGAATCCAATTCTCCCTGTGCGACAAGAGAACTGTTTGGTTCTGCAAACATATATTGTATCTAGGATACACTGCAACATACTTAACATATATAGGACTGCTTGCCATCTAGGGGAGGGGGTGGAGGCAGGGAGGGGAAAAATCGGAACAGAAGCGAGTGCAAGGGATAATGTTGTAAAAAAAAATTATCCTGGCATGGGTTCTGTCAATAAAAAGTTATTATAAAATTAAAAAAAAAGAAAAGGATAAATGCACTACTGATGAAATTGAAACTAAAAAAAAGTATATTTATGCTTTTTTACTCACATTTATTACTATGATCATGTTTAACAAAATAGTACATAGACAATTTTTGTTTGTTTCTTTTGTATATTACATGCTGCTCCCAATATGCATTTTCTCTCTCCTAGCAATATGTTTTTATCTAATTATTTTAATCCCAACATTTAAAGTCTGACAACTGTTATTTCTAAATAGTATTTGTTATAATCCATAATAAAATTCTTATAGTCTGAATTAAATTAAAACAAAACAAAACAAAAAAAAAGGAGTCCTGAGACCCAAATGTTTAAGAACCACTGCTCCCTATCAAGTTGGAAAAATTTTAAATTCAGCCTGAACAACAAACTGTGGGTTTATAATCTAAGTACCCAACTAGCTAAGTATTGAAAACTCATCAGGAGAAAATTGGCAGTCATATAGAACATAAGTATTTTTGGCCATAGCAACTCATAAAGATTATCTATTAAATCATAGAGTGATTATGATCTGCTTTGGTGGAAATAGTAATCACACCTACAAAATGTCATAGATCTTTTAAAGTACTGAAATAGAATAATGCACTCTAAAATTAACATATTGATTGAACACTGCTTTCATCTCTTAGCTTATATTCAAGACAATGGAGGAAAAAGGTGGGGGGAGAGAACTAATAATCTCTTTTCTCCAATTTCTATAACTAAGGGTTTATTGTTTCCTTACAATATATTTAATTTTATAAACAAACTAGACAACAAATTTAAAAGACTTTAGGTCTGATAACAACTTAAGTTTACCATTTTTTCTATGTTTCTATAAAAAAAAATTTTTCATATAAAAGTCCCAGAATTTAATTCTCAACATTAATTCTTATTCTCCAGCTAAATGGATCTGTCTTCTCACTAGTTCCTACATACACCAAGCACACCTCTCTCCAGCATCCCTATTTACTAAGGTCCTCTCACCTATAAAGCCCTTCCTCTGCATCTGTCCTAATCTCCTCCATCATTCATGATGTAGGTGAAAGCCTACCTTCTTCTGGAAACTAGATCCTTAAAAAATCAGAAATTGATTATCTTTCATTCACCTTCAATTATACTTTATCAGTCATTTTGCACTTAATCACATCTTGTGTAATTTTTTGGATTAAATTATTTAATTTCTTATTTCATTTATTTTTGTTACATTTTAAATTTGAAACAATCTCCCTCCCTCCCTCCCCACCCTGCACTACAGAAGGGCACAACTTGACAAAGATAGACACACTCACACTCATACTCTGTCTCTGTCTCTTTTTCTCTCCGTTCCTGTCTCTTTGTCTGTCTGTCTTTCTCTTTCACCCTCCCTGTCACGTATGTGTGTGTAAATCTATTATCAGTTTTATCCCTGGAGATGAATAACTTCCAGGGAAGAGGTCTCTGTAGTTGATGTGAACATTTATAATACTCAGAATAGCTTAATCAGTCACAGTTACTTTTTGAGAACCATTGCTGTAATTACATCAAGTATTCTCTTGTTTCTGTTTATTTCATTCTTCATTATTTTATGTATATTTTTCTAAAACTTAATTATTTCTTGTAGCACATTAGTATCCCATCACAATCATATACCATAGTTCTCCTCACACTAAATCAGGAGCTTCTTAATAGCAAGCATCAAGCCTAAAAATTTCTTTGTATGTTCCACAGAATCAGAACAATGAATTAAATACAATGATTTAATAACAGTGCTTTGATAGTGTAATAGTTTATCTAATTAGCCTTTCAAAAACTTGCAGCTCAGAATAGTGGACTTAGACTCAAAAAATTAAATTCACAGCCTGGTTTCTATACTTTTAATACAGATGTGACATTTTATTCTCTGAGACTGCTTCAGCATTTGTAAATAATGTTACTTGCACCATCAATAACAGGCTCATTGTAAAGAAAGCATTATACAAATGTGAACTATTTGGAGGGGGAGAAAGGCAATGAGGGATAAGTGATTTGTCCAGGGTTACACAGGCAGCAAAGTGTCTGTGGTGGATTTTAACTCAGATTCTCCTGACTTCAGGGCCAGTACTCTATCTACTGTGCCATCTAGCTGCCTGTGAACTATTTTTATTAGGGCATTGAAGGAGAATTGTTGTTCAGATCCTATCGTCAGAAAACTAACAGAAACATTACAATTATCAGATGGCACTAGATTTAGGTGAGCGGTAGGACAATACATTAGGAAATGGTGTTAACTAACTTCTTTGGCAACTGAATTGAGTCAGAGCATTTTCCATTTTGTTTTGTCCCCAGCTCAATTGAAAACATATTGATAACATGTTTAATATCTGTAAAGATCTAGGGACTGAAGGGTGGGCAGCTTGATTTAGTAAAACAGGTTTCCTTTTCATTACAAAGAAAGCTCATCTGCTGTGATGTGCAAAAGGCAATCATTTTTATCACAGATTCTCTAAAGAGTAAGACTAATTTTCAAATTTTACATTTGACAACTGTTCTCTCTCACTGGTTTGAAATTCTATTTTTTGCAGAAATTAATTTTTTGCAGAATTAATAAAGCCTGGTTGATGAGGGATTTAGTGGTATCATTGTTGGTGGAATTGTGAACACATCCAGCCATTCTGGAGAGCAATTTGGAACTATGCTCAAAAAGTTATCAAACTGTGCATACCCTTTGATCTACTGGGCTCATACCCCAAAGAGATACTAAAAGAAGGGAAAGGGACCTGTATGTGCCAAAATGTTTGTGGCAGCCCTGTTTGTAGTGGCTAGAAGCTGGAAAATGAATGGATGCCCATCAATTGGAGAATGGCTGAATAAATTGTGGTATATGAATGTTATGGAATATTATTGTTTTGTAAGAAATGACCAGCAGGATGAATACAGAAAGACTTGGAGAGACTTACATGAACTGATGCTGAGTGAAATGAGCAGAACCAGGAGATCACTATACTTCAACAATGATATGGTATGAGGATGTATTCTGATGAACATGGATTTCTTTGACAAAGAGATCTAACTCAGTTTCAATTGATCAATGATGGACAGAAGCAGCTACACCCAAAGAAAGAACACTGGGAAATGAATGTAAACTGTTTGCATTTTTGTTTTTCTTCCTGGGTTATTTCTACCTTCTAAATCCAATTCTCCCTGTGTAACAAGAGAACTGTTCAGTTCTGCACACATACATTGTATCTAGGATATACTGTAACCTATTTAACATGTATAGGACTGCTTGCCATCTGGTGGAGGGAGGGAGAAGAAAAATCGGAACAGAAGTGAGTGCAAGGGATAATGTTGTAAAAAATTACCCTGGCATGGGTTCTGTCAATAAAAAGTTATTTTAAAAAAGAGAGAGAGAGATTTAGTGGTATCTTTGTTTTATATTCCTACTAATATCTACTATGTCACTTCCCATAAATTCACCATCAGCTGGTACTTAGAAAAATACAAATTAATTTTAATAGTAGCTAAATAGGGGCAGTTAGATAGCCCAAAGATAAAGTACCAGGACAGGAGTCAGGAAGACTCATCTCCTTGAGTCAAATATAGCCTCACACACTTACTAGATCTTTGATTCTCAGCAAGTCACTTAAGCTGTTTGCCTCTGTTTCCTCATCTGTACAATGAGTTGAAGAAGGAAATGACAAAGCTTTCCAGTGTCTTTGCCCAACAAACTCCATATAGGGTCACAAAGAGTCAGACATGGCATAAGAGCAATAGCAACATTAATAGGAACAAATCTTTTTCTGGGGCAACTTGATAAAGCAATAGTAACTTTCAATTTTATTAGATGAGGAACCCAAATCTCATTAAATAATTAGTTTAAGGTCATTCAGGGAGAATGGAGCGGAGTTGGGATCTGAATTCCATGCCTCATTTCTAAATGGCAAAAATCCATTTTCTTCTGGATCCAGA
This sequence comes from Antechinus flavipes, assembly GCF_016432865.1. Taxonomy (NCBI): domain Eukaryota; kingdom Metazoa; phylum Chordata; class Mammalia; order Dasyuromorphia; family Dasyuridae; genus Antechinus; species Antechinus flavipes. The sequence continues at coordinate 358,497,017 of NC_067398.1, read as the reverse complement.
TCACAAGCTTAGTCCAAGTACTGAATTTTTAAACTCAAGTTCAGAGGGAAAATCACTTCCCTAAGATTACATAACAGCAAAGTGTATTAAAAATAAATAGTTTTTTAAAAGATTATATAACAGCTAGCTATTATATGTTGCTTTAAGATTTATAAAATGCTTCATAAATGTTAGCTCATTTTGTTTTCAAGAATTCTAAGAGGTAGGTGATATTATTCCTATTTTACAGATGAGAAAACTGAGGCAATGAAGAGATGACTTGCCCATGGTCATACAGTTAAGTAAGTAACTTCAAACTTGGGTCTCCCTGATTCCAGACCCAGTGCTCTATCCACTGCATCAAACAGCTGTTTCATGCTAGGAGAAAAGCTAGGCTCTCTTACTACTTACTGAGGGCAACATCCATTATACTATGTATATCATGCCCCCTTTTACCTATTCTTGGCTATCTCTGCAGGTCTCAAATAGCAAAGGTGCCCCTTATTGAGAGTCCTGAAATGACCAATTGGTTTGATCACTCTGCCTGCATAAGTGAGGTTCTCCTCGTCAGAGCTTACCACAACCATTACCTGCCAAGTAATCTCAGTCCAGGAATCACTAATTCTGATCTATAAGAGACAAGAGTCTATTTTCTATTCCAGCTGAATGCCAAATAGTCTTATTCTTTTTTTCCTGTCATCACAATGGAGGTGATAACTGGAAAGGGAAACAAGGATTTATGTACTGGCTACATTTCTTATCAGGGGAATAAAGTTCAAAAGTAGCAATGCAACAATCAAAGAAAAGGAAAAAAAGCCTAGTCTCTATAAATCTCTTGCCTGGAAGGGTTTAAAGGTCCAGGTTGCCCAAGGTGAATCTAAACTTGTTCCAGAACAGGAAACCACTAGAAATGATAAAACTGTTCCTCATAGCACCTGGGTAAGCCTAATTTTTTATTTTCAATGGTAAACACATTCCACACACTTTCTAAGTAGGAAGATGAAACATGTCCTCGCTGCCCTAATTTAATGAGGACTCTTCCAACTAGCCTAACTTCTCAATGAGGCTTTCTGAAAGACCTCCAGGCTCTTCAGATATCTTCTTGCCCAATGGTCCTGTTGACTTATGAAGCAAGATTCATGCCAAGATATGGCCCAGGGACAAACCATTTAATCTTTCTGGATCTCAGTTTCTTCATCTGTAAAATGAAGATCTTCAATTAGATAAACTCAAAGGTTCTTCTTAGCTCTATAATTTTCACTCTGGGATTCTAAGACTCAGAGCAGGATCATTTTTTTTTAAAAATACCAGCAAGACTCAGATGTCTATTGTTCAACTTCAAGGGCAACCACATCTCACTCACTTGGAAGTCATTTTGGTAGCTTCTGTTATTCAGAATACAAATGAGGATGGACAAGGAAGCAAATAAGATATCTTAGTAGTCCAAATAGAGATCCATCCAATTCAATCAATAAGCATTTATCAAGTGCCTACCCTGTACCAGCAACTGTGTTAAGCACCAGGAATACAAAAAGAGGGAAAAAACAGTCCCTGCCCTAAAGGAGCTTTACAATCTCATGGGGGAGACAACACACAAACAAATATATACAAAGCAAGCTAATACAAGATAAATAGGAAATTAGTTAAAAGAGGGAAAACACTGGAATTGAGAATTAAGAGGCATTAGAGAATTCTTTCTGTAGATATTGAGATTTTAGATAGTACTCAAAGAAAACCACTGGGTCGGTAGTTGAAATTGAGGAGAGTCTTTATACTTAAATACAGGTCTTACCTAGGTTCTTCACAGTGAGCCTAATGACTCTTATTTTAATAACTCAAATTAACAGATCACTTTAAGGTTTGGTCAATAAATTTCTTGGTATCATTATTTAATAAGAATTGAATTTTATGAATCATACTCTAAGTTGTTCCATCTGCTTCTGGCAGATCCTTTGGGCTGGCTCAGAGATGAGATATTTTGATATCTGGGGAAAATAAAGCAATCCCTTTATTAATCCTTTAGCCTTATGATAGTAATGGCAGAGGAGCTACATTAGTTTTTTTCTTTCTTTCTTTCTTTGCTGAGGCAATTGGGGTTAAGTGACTTGTCCAGGGTCACACAGCTAGGAAGTGTTAAGTGTCTGAGGTCACATTTGAACTCAAGTGCTCCTAACTTCAGGGCTGATGCTCTATCCACTGTGCCACCTAGCTGCCCCCATTAGTTTCTTTTTAAAAAAAAATTATTGAAGCTTTTTATTTTCAAAACACATGCAAGGATAATTTTTCATCATTGACCCTTGCAAAACCTTGTGTTCTAATTCCCCCCCATTTCCCTCCACCCTCTCCCCTAGATGGCAAGTAATCCAATTAAACATGGTAAATATATATGTTACATTAGTTCAAAAGAAAAACAGCTAACTGTATGTATGAAGTTAATCAAGAGTGAGGAGTTGAAGATGAGAGTAAAGTGTAAATACAAAGTAGGAAGGAGCCAAGTTGTGAAGAGCTTAAGGGCCAAATAAAGGACTTCATATTTGATCCTGAAGATAATAAACCACTGGCGTTTATTGAGTAGGAGGTGATGTGTTCAGACCTGAGCTTTGGAAAAAATCACTTTGATGGCTATGTGGAAGATGGATGGGAATAATGAAGGCAAACAGATAGTTTATTACAATAACCCTGGTAAGAGATAATGAGAATATGAATTAAGGGTATGGCTGTGAAATGAAAAGGGATATATGCAAGAGATGACATAGAAATGGAAATGCAATAGGCACTGGTAGCTGATTGGCTATGTGTCAAGAGTGAGGAGCTGAGGAGAACAGAACCTTGGTGAATGGAAGCATTGTGGTGCCCTTGATAGCAACAGGGAAGTTCAGAAGATTGGAGATTTTGTGGGAAAAGAATCAGTGTTCCTAACAATGACCTATGTCACTAAGAAAAAACTGGAATGGTGTTCAGTATACTCCTGTTTAAAAAAGTTCTTGTTTAGGAAAGTAGATAAGATAGATAGATAGACAGATAATGACTTTAGAAAATCATTTCTATCCAAACAGCTTAAAATGAAAGTAATTTGGGCTTTTTAAAAATAAATATTTCATTTCCTGAAATTCATTTGTATGGCCAATCTATTCATTTTCTTAGAAATTTCTACAAATGAGGTAATTACTATATTTTAAAATGCTAAGGTTATGTCTCAAGGAAGGCTTAAACATATCCACCCGGTGAGACTCAGAAGTACTCTTATATCTAGGTAGTGCTTTAAACCTTTAGAAGGGACCTTCATATTCATTTTATCACACCATAACATGCAAGAGGTAGATTAGGCATTATTATCCCCATTTAACAATCACAGAATTCAAAACACAAAGAAGTTACAAAAATTATCCAACTAGCTAGCGGTAGCATCAGAACTACCTCAGATCTTCTGACTCCAAAGCCAGAACTTTTGCTACCAACCTTGTCTCCACCCCACCCCCATCTCGGAATCCAAGCCAAGACCACAAGCACAGACACTTTAAATTGACTACTTCCCTCTGTTCCCTGACAGCTGAGACTGTATAAATAGTATTTATGAAATGAAAGCAGATTAATTTCTATTATTACTATTTCCAAAAAGCAGATGCAGTAAAAAAACAACAACAACAAAAAAAAAAAAAAAAATTGATCACTGGGCCAAATAAAGGGAGAGAAACAGAGCTCCCAGGGTATCAATCACACAAGCTAAATGACCCAAGGGGGAAAGTAATTATAGGCAATTCTCACTTGGCTGGACTTCTCCCTATGGCTGGCTCTGCCCCCCTTTGACTGCAAAAGATAACAGTTTTACCTGAAGTGTAGAGTAACAATAAATAGTACCTGAGCTATCAATTTTCTATGTTTAATTCAAAAACAGTGGTTCTTACCCATTTTTGTGCCATGGATCTCTTTGTATTCATAATCTGGTGCAACCTATGGACCCCTTCTCAGAACAAAGTCTTTTAATTTATCAAATATCTAGGATTACAAAGAAAACCAAATTCATCTAACACCTGAAATCAATCCACAGACCCAAGACCAAGGATCTGGAATAAGAATCTCTGTCTTAAATCTTGCCTATCTCAGCACCCAATTTAACCAAGAAGGCATTAATAAGTAAAAATAGTGTCTATACTGTTTCTATCTGACCTAAATTGTAGTTTTTTCTAGTCAAACAAGGGCATAATCTATCAGAGTGCAGAAATATTTTGGAAGGTCAGGATCACAGTACTTAGAACTGAAAGAAAATTTGAAGATGAGATAGTTTCTGCCACTCCTCATTTTACTGATGAAGAAAAAACTCAGGAGAAGGTTTATGATCTGGTTAAAGTCACCTAATTAGTAGCAGATCTGAGATTTGAAATCAGATCTTCTGACTTCAGAACCATTATGTCTAGAATGATAGACTAGTGTTCAAACCTTGAGAAATTTGTTGTTTTCAATTATTTTTCAGTTGTCTTCAATGATCCCACTTGGGGTTTTCTAGGCAAAAATACCAGAGTAGTTTGCTGTTTTCTTGTCCAGCTTATTTTACAGCTAAGAAGTTTACAGCTTTACACTTGAGAAGTTTATGTATCATTTTATGCAGTTATACAGAAATAAACACAAGGAAGCTTTATTATTTTGTCAACAGAGAGAACTCCAAGTGTGCACCAAAGAATATTCCAATCAATGTCTTAGCAGCTCAATGTATCTACTAATAAGCATTAATTAAATGATTACTATGTGCCAGGGACTAAGTTAAGTGTTACAGAAAGAAATACAAAAGCAAGACAGTTTCCCTCCTCATGAAGTTTATAGTCTCTCAGGGGGAGGGAGAGAATATCCATTTCCAGAGTGATATATGCAGGATAGAAATAAGTTAAATAATAAAATAAGTTCAATAAGTCATGGAGTTGACTCTCCATGGCACAGAGGCACAGAAAGGGTATAAACTATTTGTTTATAAGCTAGTTATAAGCTTTGTTTGTTATAAGCTAGGGTCAGAGTATATGGTGTGGGAAAGAGCAATGAATTGAAAACCAGAAGATCTGGGTTCAAATCCCGCCTCTGCCACTAACTACCAGTAAGACAAGTCATTTAACCTCTTGAAGCTTCAATTTCCTCATAATTAAAATGAGGGAATTGGACACTTCCTTTCAGAACTAATCATGATCCATTACTCAAAGCCATATACTCTAACTAGTAAGAATCTTGGCCTCTATATGTCTTTATATACATCTTTGTTTACAGATTCATATATATACATATTTATAGATATGAATATTTTAACAACCAGAATATATATGTACTGGGTAGCACAATGTCTGACATACAGTAGGTGTTCAATAAATGCTTGTTGATTAATTGAATAAGTATTATAGAAAATTAAAAGATGAATAAAGTACACTTGAAGGAATACTCCTTCAAGTACACTACTACTTTGAGAAGACATAATAATAAACTGACTCACTTTATTATTTTAGTGACAATGAACATGTTTTATAGATTAGCTGTGTCTGACTTTTTGTGACCCCTTTTGGGATTATCTTGGCAAAGACTCTGGAAATTGCCATTTCCTTCTCCAGCTCATTTTACAGATGAAGAAACTGAGGCAAACAGAGTTAAGTGATTTGTCCAAGGTCACAAGCTAGTATGTATCTGAGGTCAGATTTGAACTAGCTTCTCCTAACTCCAGGTCAGACACTCAATCTACTGTGTCACCTAGCTAACCCAACAAATGAGCAGCACAGCATAAAAGTGTTACAGAAATTTAGAGTTAAGAGTACTTGTGAATGGACCAAGAAGATGCTCAGAAAACTTCACACAGGCAATCTGAAAAAATAAATCAGATTTCCATTGGCAGAAAGAAGGAGAAAACAACAGTATGAACAAAAAGTCCAGAGAAAAGAAACTTGAAAGGAAGGTTCAAGCAACAAGGAATTGGGCAGTTTGCTTAGAGAAGAGAATGTCTATTAAACAGGCTGAGATCAATTTGCATTGGGCAGAGATGTTACCAGATTAAAATATGTCAGAAATGTTTAACAAAGTAAATAAAAATATAATGCAATATAGATAATATTAATTTGTGACTCTAAGTCACTGTTGGGCTACAGGGATTCAGTTCTATTAGAGCTGGACATGATTTTGATACTACTAAGACTTTGAATGTTAGTGTAAGTGATCAGAACTTTACAAAATCGATGGTTTGCTATTTATAATACTCAGTCCCTTAAGTGAAACTTTGAAGCTTGGGTCTTAAACACAAATTATACATGATTTGAAGGTAATTTAAGTTACAACTTTCCTCCAATACATTGTGATAGAAAAGTACAATCATTGGAGGGAAGCAGAGTAAACTGAGGGCAGTTAGACAATATATTGGATAGAATATACTATCAGCAGGATAGTCAGCTGGAGCTGAGATCAAATCAGACCTTAGACACTTACTAGTACTGTGATCCTGGACATGTCACTTAGCTCTGCCTAAAAAAAAAATAAAATAAAAAAAAAGAGAGAAAAAAGCAAACTGAGTCTAAGAAAAGGAAATGAATAACTTGCCCAGGGTTACACAAGTAATGAGTAGCAGAGCCAAGATTCAAATCCAAGTCCTCTGATTTCAAAGTTAGTTCTCCTTTTGTTGCACAATCTGGCACCGCACTATGTGCTGGATTTAGACTTGAATCAGAATCCTGAGCCTTTGGTTTACTTACTTGTGTGAATCTTGACTTCTCTGCCCCTCAGTTTCCTCATCTACAAAATGACAGGGGTTTGATTAGAGGATTCCTAAGCTTCTTCTAGCTTGAAATCTCTGTTCCTATGACCATGGTTATTATTCGCTATTAGTGGTCTCTCTTCTAACTGGGGCTTCCTTCTTACAAGTCCCTATGAGAGAGAGTACTAGCATAGTGGAGTCAGAGAGTTGGCTCTGGAACCAGGGAGGTCTGGCTAGTCTAGTAACATCTTAATGTTCTAGGTAACTCTCCATACCCAGCCTGTGAGGGACCTGATGATGAAAAAACAGAGCATTAGTCCCTGTTTTCCCTTTGGACAGTCACCTGAGGCAGGGAAGCAAAAGTAACCCGATTTATAAAGAATACCAGCTAGTTTACAAGGAGAAAGGGAGATTTAAAGATAAAAGTTGGCTGCCAAGGTGAGGAAACAAGTAAGACAACTGAAGGATTTCAGCAGAAGGAAGACAAAAATACTAAAATTCAGGACAAAACTAGAGTGATGGTTGAGTTCCCACACTGATTCCAGGTGGGAGACAATTCATATAACTGGTGGTCCATGTTGGAAGATTTAGGGAAGAGAAGACAGACACATAAATACACTGTTGATGGAGGTAGGACTGCCTCTGACTTAAGCAAGTCTTATCCAAATATGGCAAACCAGATCACTAAAAACAAAGCACTATGCAGTTCTTCCAGTTGCATCTTATATCTCTTAAGATTTCTTTCAGGGTTACCACTTTATGATAATTTCTAAGACACATCTTTTTTCCTTCTCCAGATTCCAAATCCTCAAGGTTTTACCCAGTGTAGCAGTTGACCGCCCTCTCATTATTTTCTGATTATTTCACTTCTGCCCAACTACACTTCCAAGTTCCTTGAGGGCAGAGATTTGTCTCATATGCCATTGAGAATGAGGTTGTGAGTGCAGGCGGCAATCAGCAAATAGCTCCTGAGTGGAATCTTGGGGCCAGGTGAAACCACAACAGTTGTAAACAAAAGATTTAAGCTACACAGAAGTACTTGACATAGTTCTAACATTATCCAGATAATAAAATTCTATAGGTATTCTCCAAAACCTATGCCAATATTTAACGATTCTTGTTGTCAGTAATAAGCTATGAAAATGTGTTTAGGATTTTAATTTCTTTAATTGGGTGAGGAGGAAAGAGAATAGTTCTGAAGCTTTTCTCTGTGTGTGTTTAAACAGCAGCAACAAATCCCTACCACTCCCTGTTTTCAAGCAAATATCTTCTGAATGTTTCCAGTTCGAAAGAAAAACAGATGTTGAGTAATAAACCATGAAGCATCATTAATTCTTACCCAACACCAACACCTTGAAAAACATCAGGACATAAACACAAAACAGAAATGTATAAACATGGATAGCCTCAGTGAGATTTCCCCTGTGAACATCAATATTTTCCTAAAAAATGATTCCAAATGGATCTTCAAATGAATTTAATTAAATAAAATTCATGTTCTATGACAGACTTCTAAGGATAACTAGTGTCATATATTCACAGAGTTCCTACGGGACAAGCAGCCTACTCAACTCTAGAACATAGGAGCAATGTGTATGGCTTCCACTGGCTGGCTTTCTCTCTAAAAAAGAAAAGAACACAGCAATAAAGCTTTTTTTTTTTTTCCCCAATGAAAGGCTACACCTAAAGCTATAATATATAAAGGGCAGAGAAATTTTTATATACAATACATAACTACACTACCCATTGGTGCTGTCCTTTGTCTTATTGACCTTTAGAAATGGATACTAATATGGAAATATGTTTAGAATTGCACATGTTTAATCTATATTGGATTGCTTGCTGTCCTGTGGAGATAGAAGGGGAAAAGAGAAAAAGAAAAATTTGAAACATAATGTTTTGCAAAAGTGAATATTGGAAACAGGCTCACCTTACCAATGCCCAAAACTACCATCTTCCAAAAAATAAAGAAAGGGATGTTAAAGTAAACCTCATGGGATCACAGATATAATCTTAAAGATCATGTAGTTCAAGCGTCTCATTATACAGATAATGAAATTAGAGCAAAGAGAGCCACTTGCCCAAAGTCACACAAGTATTTGAAAATCTGACCTCTGACTCCAAATCCAAGCTTTCAATTATTCCACAGTGGCATTTCAAAAACACTGGGTTATGAGATTCAAGAGACTCAGTCCTAATCCTTACTCTAGGATGTAAGATGTTGAACAAGTCATTTGATCTTACTGAGGTAGGAACTACTTACAAAATAAGGAACTATTTTATAGATGAGCTCTCTTCCAGTGATAATCTTCTACTTCTTTTATTTCCATACAATATCTAAAAATAAAAGTTAACCTATAATACTTCTTAATCTCAAGATAGGGCACAAACATGTCTTCTTGAAAAAGCACAGCTAAAAAGTAGGTCCTGCTATTCCTATGTCGAAGAGAGAGAAGTTAAGTTTAATGTGTTTACACCTAGGTCAATTTTTAAAATTTTTTTAAAGAATTAATACTACTAGTAAAACAAAAACTGTAAGTGAATCCAGTTTCCCAGACCTGCTCCTTAAATTCGCAACACAAATGAAAACTGTGTGCACTATTCTTAAATTCACTTTCCAAATGTTCCCAATTGTTCATTAGTAGAAGTTAGATAAATTATCCAAGCTGGTCAGTTCTAAGAAGCATGCAGACTTTCTCCTAGCTCTCACCAACTTGGCTAATTGGACCTCTAACAGTTTTCTACAATAAACAGATTTTCATATATAAAACTCTGACCCATTTTCAGAAAGGTTAGATTTCTTCCCAACCATTTCCACATGCATACTTTCAAAAAAAAAAAATTGCCTAACAGAAGCCTAACCTAAATAGAGGTTTTATCTTTATATGAGCAGCCAGGTGGTGCAGCATATAGAGGGTCAGGTTTAAAGTCAGGAAGACCTGAGTTCAAATTCAACTTCAGAACTGTGTGGGCAAGTCATTTAACCCATTTGCCTCAGTTTCCTCATCTGTAAAATGAGCTAGAAAGGAAATGGCAAACCACTCCAGGATTTTCCAAATGGAGTCATGGAAGAGTTAGGCTGGACTGAAAATGACTGAACAAAAAAAAACTTTATAGCTTTATTACCTGGACTTGTACCATAATTTTCTCAACACTAGAAAAAAAAAGCCCCTCAAAAGAGCACTTATGAAATTTTATAAAGAATATAAATAAATTTAGGTTACATAATTCCTTGCATGATACTAACACCCCCTTATTCCCCAGTGATGTTTTTCCCACCCCCAGAATCTAAACCAGTAATCTACAAAATGGGGGTATTTAGGATACTAACTTGCTCCTTAAGTGTCCTGTTGAAAGAATGGGCCAGCCTCTGTATCCAAAGGAAATAGGGCTATTATTTTTCTCCTGCAGTCACAGAGAAGCCCCAGCAGAGCAGAGGGGAGATAAAGGCTCACCATACCAATGCCCAAAACTACCATCTTCCAAACATAAACCAAAGTAATTTTGCTTTAGAAAAGATACTTTCTTCTCTCCACCTCCCCAAAAAGCAGCAAGGTAAAAATCTTTGGCAAAATAACGCTGCCACCATCACCACAGCCAAATGGTACATCCCCCTTTACATAAAAAGGCTTTACAATCCAGCACTTACTCACTGCACAAAAGGAGCAGAAATTAATGTCGGGTTGCACTGCTTGCTTCCCAGCAGTCATCATGTCCCAAGACCAGCCACATTTAATATAGGGATGAAAGGAATAAAAAGCATAATGGATTCAAGTGGATGACAGCTATATATTTACCCCAGGCTTAATGAAAATGGCCTTTTTATTATTAGCCTTCTAAACGTCCTATAGTGTCAAGGAAATGTTTATCAAGTAATGGTGGCTCAGTAGGATGCAGCCCTTTGGATTCAAGACCAGAAGTTACAAACCTATACAGAATTCAAGAAGAAATTTCAGAAAAGAAAGCATGGGGAGAGGGGAGAGAAGAAGCAAGATAAATGAGCCCTGTGCTACCAGTCATGAAACCCAGTTTTAGGATCATCCTCTAACTCTCATCTATTGCGTTATGAACTCACTGGTTAGGGAAACAGAACTCTAACATTAGAAGGGATCTCTCAGACTTCCAGTCCAACCCCATCACTTTAACAGATGAGACAACTAATGTCTAGTGAAATTAAATGGCTTGTCCAAGGTCATATAAGCAATAAATGTCTAGTCCCACTTCTGCATCTGGTTGATGAATAACATAGAGACTGAGGATTCAAATAAACACATTGTTAATAAAAAAGATATTGAAATATTCTTTAGATTAAAAGTCTCCAAGGGTCTGGGAAAGTCAAGTAAGCAAACATTAGCAGAGGAGAGGCTAGGGGCCTCAGAAGACCCCCCAAATCTGGAAAACCACTTTTATACTCTGTTTCTTGAAGGGGTCCTTGGCTGGGATCCAGATCAGTGCTCATGGGGACAAGATTAATTCATGTGGCCTCAGGTGTATACCACAACTTCCATGCTGACAGCAGCCCGGGCTAAGATGAACTTCAAGTCTCTCCAGTTCCACCAGCATTCTGATCACAATAGTAAGCATCAGAGACAGAATATAAAGCCAGGTTTTCTGACTACAGAATATTCTTCGTCCCAAAAGCACATCAATTAATTAACGACCCTGGACCTCATTTTCTTCATCACTATATAAAGAAAAATTATATTTTGTAATAAAAGAAGCAGATAGTGATGTATATACACATTTCTGGGCTCTTTGTTTTCATCATCTCATTTTTTTTCAGTCAAATCCTACTCTTAATGATCCCATTTGAGGTTTTCTAGACAATGATAATGGACTGGTGTGCCATTTCCTTCTCCAGCACATTTTGCAGTTGAGCAACTGAGGCAAACAAGCCTAAGGGACTTGTCTAGAATTATACAGCTACTGAGTGTCCGGAGCTGGATTGAACTCAGGAAGATGAGTCTACCTGAATCCAGGCCTGGCACTCTATCCCCTGTGCCACCTAGCTGGCTCAGAGGAAAAATAATCTGGCTTGAATCCTGCCTCTGACACCTACTGCCACCATGACCCTGGACAAGGCACTTAAACCTTTCAAAGTCCCCAGGCAATTCTCCTAAAAGTAAAATGACTCCTACTCTATATAGGTAGATAGAAGTGGGGGCAGGGGAGTGTTTGTGGGGAGGTGAAGATTCCTTATCAAGAAACTCCTTAAACTGATAAAATCAAAAGTAAAGGATAAAAATTATCATTATTATTAATACTAAATAATTAATTTTTATTCCCTTAGTGATGTATTATACAGTTTCTACCATTCCCTTGCCATATGATTAAAATATGACAATCTCCAATCCCCTTTTTTAACTCATCTGAGCTATCAGAAATGTATGTCATTTGTTATTAGATATAATTTTTGGAATTTGTAATGAAGACTTTAAGTAGCCTCAATTTCTTCAACTTTTTCTTCTTTAGAATTCATATAAACATATACATATGTATGAGAAAAAAAATGCCAAAAAACAAATATTGACCTAACATACATATCAGAAGCTTGCTACCTCTTTCATGAGTTGACACAAAAATGCCAAAAAAAAAAAAAAAAAATACTCATGATGGAAAATGTTAATTACATCCAGAGAAAGAATTGATGAAGTCTGAATGAAAATGAAAGTATATTTTCACTTTCTTTTTTCAGTTTTCTTTTTTCAGTTTTCTTTTTCTTTAGTTCTGTTTTTTCTTTCACAACATGAGTAATATAGAAATATGTTTTACATGATTGCACATATATAACCTATTAAAATGCTCACCATCTTAGGGAGGTGAGAAAACAGGGAGTGATGAAACTTGAAACTCAAAATTTTATCAAAAATGAATGTTAAAATTTGCCTTTACTTATAAATTGAGAAATAATACTTTAAAAAAAGAAGAAAAACACATAACAAGCTATCTTTCAAATTCAAGTGTGGTCCTAGCTTTCTCAACAAAAAGCATTAAATATCTACCATCTAAGAATGCTGACCTTCAAAATACAAGCCAATTATATGTGTATGTTCTTTAGACAAAGCATTCACAGCTGAAATCACTAAAATAAAAAAAAAAAGATTTATGTTTATGTATGTTTGTATCTAGACATAAAATATGCATTTACACAAAAAATTTGGTCTGAGAAGCAAAACTAAAAGAATAAAATGAAAACATCAATCATTTAATGCACACAGATTAGATCAAGCAATCTGGTTCTTTTAAAAAAATATGTCTTCAGTTTGTGGATCTTAATGATATCAAAAATGTCATTTGGATTTGACAAGTTTAAAATTCTAAGGAAAACGAAAAACTGACTAAATTTCAATATAGAGGTCAAATTGAACAAATGAAGGTGATATTTAAAAATATCTTAGTCTGCTCCAAGCAAGACACATCCAACATAAGGCTATGAAGGAAAAGATTATAGAAAAATGGTTGGAGACTTACTGTCATCTTGAAATCTAAGCTTAATGGGAATAACCCTTTTCAAGCAATACCTACACAATAGGATTCAGAGTATATTTTTGAAACTAGAAAATGAAGTATAAAAGATTTGCAGAAAATTCTTTTTTTAAAAAACCATGCCATATTTTTGAAATAGTTACATTTTAAGTTCTAAACTGTTTCCCTCCCTCCCAACCTCACATCAATCAGAGAAGACCACAATTTTAAACAAGTATACATATAGACATTATAAAACATATATGTAACATATGTATTGTATATTGTACATGTACACATATACACTTCTATTTGTTAATTCTTTTCTTTTGCAAGGCAATTGGGTTAAGTGACTTGCCCAGGATCACACAGGGTCACACATAATACTTAAGTATTAAGCTTCTGAGGCCAGATTTGAATTCAGGTCCTGCAGACTCCAGGGCTGCTGCTCTATCCACTGCACCACCTTCCTGTCCTGACTTACCAGTTCTTTTGAAGAAACACAGGGCCTATCAACTAAAAGTAGATATAGAAAGATATGTAGAAAGACCTACTATTCAAAAGTGATAAAGAGGATTGATAAGTATATTCCAAATGTGTGATTAAACAGGTCAACAATTCAAACAAGTTAACATTACTACAATGATCAATACTAAAGATTCACTATAAGGCAGGCACAAATGCCCTAAGTAGGGTTTACTTTCACTATGAAATTCATAAAACACTTAAAAGATCCAAGAACAAAATTAAAGAGATTCTTCATGGGCATTATTCACATTAACATACCCAAAAAAATTTTAACAAGATACTCTGAATAATAAATGAATGATTAATATCATTGTGTTTATGGCAACAAAAGGGTTTATGATGACAATGTTGGATCAGGTCATTTCACCTGAAGGAGTGTGGATGTGTTAATATGCATCATGCAAGGAAATTGCTGAAACTAGACATCATTTTATTATAGGCTACAAAATTTAGCAGCCACAAAATACTTAGCAAAATATGTGCTGCTAGTAAGAATTATACATTTAAAACCTTCCATCTTTCATTGACAGATAATGAATCTCTATATTATAACTACAGGTCTCAAAATACACTGGAGAATTCAACCAATAAACTATATTCAAAATGGACCATTATTATAGACACAAATATCACTCATAATTGCTCTGATTAGACTACATATGGTGAAGTGTATTCCATTCTGGATATCAAAATTTAGGAAAAACACTGATGAATGGAAAACATCCAGAGGAAGGTAACCATACTGGTGAAAAGTCTTAATATAATGCTATGTGAGGATAATTTTTAAAGAATTGAAAAATTTTGCTCAGAAAAGAAAAGATTTGAAGGCAATATGATAGTCCTCAAAGGGCTATCAATGAGAGTCTACACCAGCTCTATTTGGCCCCAGGAGGAAGAAACAGAAGCAACATATGGGAGGTACAGAGAAGACTAAACACTGAGAGCTATCCAAAAAGAAGAATGGGTTCTTGAGGAAACTCCTTTCCTTGTGTCTCAGTTTTTTAATGTTTTTTGTTTGTTTGTTTAGTTGTTTCAGCTGTGTTTGATTCTTCATGACCCCATTTGGGGGTTTTCTTGGCAAAGATACTGGAATGGTTTGCCATTTAATTCTCCAACTCATTTTACAAACAGGCTAAAATGACTTACCCAAAGTCACACAGCTAGTTAAGTGTCGGAGGACGAATTTCGACCGAGGAAGATAAATCTTTCTTACTTCAGGCCAGGTAATCTATACTGTGTTACCTTGCTGCTCTCTCTTAGTTTTAGGTAATTTTTTTTAAAACTCACAGCAGATTTACAAAGATGAATTTTCTTTCAGAATTCCTCAGTCTAGTCCATTCCTCTCCAATATTTTCCTTTCTTTTTAAAAATATTGGCTGTATATCTGGAAATATCCTCATTTTCAGGAGATAAGGAGATTTGTGCATAAAGACTCTTCATGCAGTTGTTGGAATTTATTGTAAATGACTGTTCAAAATGGAAGGGACTTTGGAGTTCACCCAGTTTGATGCTCTCTTTTACCTTGAAACATCTTGTACTCACGGGATGAAAAAACTGAAGTCCCCAAAATTGATTTGCCTCAGGTCACACTAAGTAATTAGTATCAGTTACTAGTCCTACTAGTCCATCTAAGACTGATGTCAGAGTCCAGCATCCTATCTGCAGTCTCTTCTCCACTGAGGACATGTAAAAACAAAAACACAAAATGCCTCCCCAATTTTTTTAAATTATATTTTATCCTAAGGCTACCTAGGATAGGAAATCTTGAAACTCTATTCTTGAACAATCAGAACACAATAGCTACATACCTATTAATATGATTATCTTTCCCTAAGGTCCTCATGAAAAAAAAAAACTTTTAAAAATCGAAACCAGGTATAAAGTATTACCAGAAAATCTTGACTAGCTATGGCTTTCTCTAGATCAATACAAATATTTTAAATAAGCTCTAAAGTTGCTAAGTGGTTAATTAACTATTCCTTATTCCTCTTCTAATCTTTATCCCAAGTGAAGAGATTCAGTCTTTTGACACCTCCCACTGTGGCTGGCATTTCTATTTTATGTTAGGGAATCCAGTTTTTTAAAGCAGCTAGCATGCCATGGGCCCTAAAAACATATTATTACAATAAACACCATTTAGCATTTCATAAATGGAATATGTTGTTTACCGATTTACTAACATCTCTTAGGAAACAGCTAATTAACCCAATAAATTTTTTTATGAGATTAGAGGAGAGGAAGAATTACTTACTGAAGTTATTTTTTACATTTTTAATTTCCTTTTTGAGATAGAATATATGAAACTGGCTGATTCTTTAAAATTTACAATAAGTATCTTCTTCAAAGGAATATCTTGAAAAAAAAATTAAATGTGACTTAGATCCTCTGCTGGGTTTTTAGAGCCAAGACTGCTCCCCTGTTTCTATCCAGTTACTTCCCTGTTCCAACATAAGTTTTTCCCATTATGATTCAAACAGTACTTATAGAGACTATGACCATATTATAGAGTCACAACATCTCTTGTTCAGGGACAGCCCTCCCTTCCCTAAGGGAAACAGGCAACTTTCCAAGTTAATATGACAGATCTGTTACTGAAACAAACTGTTCCCTGATTCACTAAAGGTGGAGAAGAGAGAACAAGTTTAGTGAAGGGAAGGGGAACTCCTAGGCATCATATCCACAGTACCATGGCACCAGATAGAGCTTCCAGGGATAGGCAGTAGTCTATGTGATGTCACTATGAGGCTCAGTAAAGGGACAATAAAACAGGGAGTTCAGCATCTGACTGACAATGCTCCCTGTCAGACGAGGAATAAATTTATACCTTCTCTTCATAAATGTCTTTATCCCTTAAGGATAATATTACCCTATCTCATACACCAGTAAAACAGATGGAATTATGACTATTATCTTATTATCAAATGGATGTCAAATTATACTAATATATCTGCCCTGTTGAAAATTTTCAATGGTCCCTATTACTACCAGAATAAAAATGTTTCAATTCCTTATTTGATATTTAATAGTAATAAGAACAGGAATTTACCTTTAGATAACATTTATGACTTACAAAGAGCTTTTTATATATTACCTAGTTAAAATATTCCTATTCATGTAACCAGTCTGTTGCCAAGTCTTCTTGTTTCTGCCTCCACAGCTTTCCTTTCTCTCTAGTCACACAAGTGCTAGTCATGTCTTTTGAAAGCCAACCATCACAAATTGGGCCCTTCCTACCATTCTAGTCTTCTTTCAATAACAGTAATCTTCTTGGTAT
This sequence comes from Antechinus flavipes, assembly GCF_016432865.1. Classification (NCBI taxonomy): domain Eukaryota; kingdom Metazoa; phylum Chordata; class Mammalia; order Dasyuromorphia; family Dasyuridae; genus Antechinus; species Antechinus flavipes. The sequence continues at coordinate 358,480,059 of NC_067398.1, read as the reverse complement.
TCTCAATCCTACCTTTTAATCCCATATCTGAAATACTCCCCTTCCTCATTTCCTTTTTAACTTAGTTTCTTTCAGGATTCATTTGAAATTCTACCAAAAAGTCATTCTGGATCTCTATCCCCAGTGCTTTTTGTCCAAGATTACTTTCTATTCCCTGAAGATAGACGGATAGAAGATAGACAATTAGATTTCCATATAGTCAGATGTAACTTTACCTATCTAACAGACCTGGATATAGAGAGAGAGATCCACAGATACAGATACGTAAAGTGACATGGATATAAAGAGTAATACTTATTTATATAGTGATATAGTTATATCTAGCCATCTAGAATGATATATATAAAGAGATCTAATAGTGATATCTATAGTGAAAGTGATACCTATAGATATAGATATCTATCTAAATCAGATCTGTATCACTATTAGATCTAGATTACATCCCTCTATCTGGCTAGACATATCTATATTATATTACATATAACTATTATTACATATCTACATAGATTATCAATGTCTATCACTATCTATACATACACATCTCTATAATGATAGATATTGATGTCTATATAGATAAACATTATTTCTTTAATGTAAATAGTGTTTCAATGTTGCTTCCCAATGTGAATTCTTTGAGGACAGAGACTAGATGGAGCATATTATTTGTCTCTGTATCCCAGCACATTATGTGCCAGACACTACCAAGTGTTTAATAAATATTTATTGATTTACTAGTTTTACGTATGAGGCAAATGAAACTTAGCGCAATAAAGTGACCTTCCCTGGGTCTTATGTTTATGTGACAATTGAGCCAAGATTCAAACCTTCGGTCTTTTAATTAAGTTCAAAACTAATACTACTCCCACCATCTCATATTGATTTTGAATAATCAAGCCCTACCTTTTCATCCTGTCCCACTTTCTCTTCCTGTTGCAACCCAGTCCCTCCCCTCTAGCAAGCCATTCTCATCAACAGCTTTTGGGTTCTCCCCCTCAATGCCTTTTCTCATTTCACTTCTCCAACTCAGAATGTTCTTACCCTTCCTTTCCTCTTGTCAAATATTATTTAGAGTTCCATCCTAAGTTCTTTCTTCTTAAAGTCTTCCTAGACTACTTGAGTTAGTAGTGTGCTTCTTCCTATGAAATTCCAAGGCTTATTGTCTGGGTTTCCCATCTGGCTGCTATCATCAATACTACCTCATGACTTAGAAATATAGGATAATAGATGGGCAATCTTAAATGCCACTCAATCCCAAACCCTTATTTTACAAATAAAGAATCAAGTTCCAAAAGACTAAGAGACTTACTCTTAAGTCACAAAGATATTAAGGATTCAAATTTATGTCCTACAATCCAAATTTGGTTCTTCTCCTCCCCTCCATAGCACCATGCTAATTTCTAACTTGTTCTTAATATTTTTCAACTCCTGGATTATCAATATGCCTTATGCTCATGCCTTGTTTCCCTAATCAGAATATAAATTCACTGGAGGCAAAGACTCATTTGTAAACCCCACAGTGTTGACTTTGTTAAGTCAGCTTCAGTAGATTTTAAGCAAGCTTTGGATGAGAAAGATTTCAAAATTCTTTTGAGAAATGTGTTATTTTCAGTTCAAGTCCATATCAAAATATTGGACTTGAACCCTAAAATTTTGATTTTTGAAGCTTAGTCACTTCCCATGGGGAGAAGTGACTTTAGGTGATTCCCTACATGGAAATTACAGAATGTTGATACTGTGAGGAGTCTTAAAATTCATCTTAATTATCAGATGAAGGAATTAAGACCTAAAAATTAAGTGACTGACCCAAAGTCACTCAACAAAATAAGAGCAGAACAATAATTAGAAAGTCCATTTCTAGATGTCCTATCCAGCTCAGGATTCATTAAGACAAGTGAGGTTATACTTATGTAAATGCTAATGTTCACCACAAGCAATTTAAGAAAGGATTAATCAGTTTACTAGAGTATTCACCAGAAAATGTCCTTAAACATCAAACACTAATTTATATCAAGTAAATTAGTTTGCATACAACTTTCCCCCTCTCAGCTCTGCTTCTAACTTTCTAGATTTTGGCACAGTGCCTCAGATGCATTGTCATCCTGGAACATTCCTCCAGAATGGCAGCTCTCTCTTCCCATAGTTGAGCTCCTCTAGGGCCCTCTACTTTATGAAGGAGCCAGCTAGCCAATCTTCATTGCCCTCTCAGGTCTGCTTCTGGCTTTCCTTATTTCAGCACCATGTCACTGTTCATGTACTTCCTCATCTGTAAACTGAGCTGGAGAAGCAAGTAGCAAATCACTCCAGTATCCTTGTTTTAAAATAAATAAATAAACAAACAAAAACCTTCCACTGGGGTCATGAAGAGTCAAACACAATTGAAAAACAGTAACAATAAAATCTTCTTGCCTTGCTGTTCAGGAATGTATATTGCCAAAATCAAGGTATAGAGAGAATTTTGGAAGTTTGTTATAATACCCCATATATGGCACTTTAGTAGTACTGCTTGCTACTTTGCTACACTACTCATCAAAAAGAAATTGAAAAGCATCAATGTTTACAATTGTGAGGAATAAATATTTCTTTCATATTTAATAACTAATTATTGTATTAGGATCGAGGTTTTTCCTTTTTACTTCCTCAACCAGAAACCAACCAGTGTGGGAAATCTTTCTGGGTAAATCAAGAGATTTACCCAAATCAATATCTAATCAGGCAGTAAAAGAAATTCTAAGTATGGACAATGAGTGTATTTCTGCTCACTGTATTTGCTCAGTTAAGCCTGGTGAAAGGTTGATTTTTTCCTACTATCAAGATAGGTGATAATAGAAATTGATGTCTCTTTAACCAAGATTTGAGTGACCTAAGTCAAATTCCCCAAGACCTTTGTTTTAATATAGCCCACACCTGTCTTTGTATTAACCAACTGGAGTTGATTGCCATCCCTCAGACTTTCCTAAAACTCCTCTTCAAAGATCCAGTGATCCAGTAGCCATTAGGAGTCTTGTTCTAAGAGAGATATCCAAATAACCATCCCTTTTAGTTATATCTGCTGACCTTACTAATAAAATGACCCTCATTTCCCACAGTATTTGCTCCAAATATTTTCTTCTCCCCTCAGCAGTTTCAACTACCACCTCTATGCAAATGACTCCTACATGTATACAAGGTGTTCCAAAACTCTTTTTTCAGTTTTAAATTTTAACAGTCTTAATTGGAAGTTCGTTTAGGGCAGCTAGATAGTATATTGGACAGAACACCAGCTCTGAAGTCAGGAGGGCCTGAGTCCAAATTCAGCCTCCGGTACTTAACACTACACTAGTTATGTGATCCTTGGCAAGGTACTTGACCCAATTGCCTCACAAATGAATGAATGACCAAATAAATAAATAAATAAACAAATGAATGAATGAAATAAATTTAAATTTAAGTTTTGGGGGTACATACTATATCAGCCTGACTACTTTCCTAGGTGCACCTCCACTTAGATGGCACTTCAAACACATATCCAGAATTAACCATATTACCTTTCCTTTTTTCTATTCTGACTTCATTATTTTTGTGTTTTTGTCACCACCATTCACCCAATCTACCATGTTTACCACTTTGGTTTTTATGTCTGACTTTCTTTATCTCTCTCATCTCTCACATTTTTATTGATTTCACCACCTTGACAACTTTATATCCATTCTCTCTGTTCAATCCCCTTTACTTCCACCTTAGCATAAATTCCGTATTATCACCTGCTTGGACCAAAACAAAAGTTTGCCAACACACTTATTTGTCTTTATTCTCTTTCTTACCTCCTCCTCAGTTCACCTTTTATATTACTGCCAGAATAATCTTGTCATCTCCTCTGCTCAAAAAAAAAAAAAAAAAAAAAAAAAAAAAAAACTTTCAATGTTTCTGTGGTACCTATCATGGAAGTATGGTATGCTAGCATCAGAAAAGGTGCTGGGTTCTATGAATAAAACAATCACTATAGCTCAAAAGAAATGTGATATATGCAGATTTAAAGATATCAATTTCTCATTCTTCTTTTGCCCCAGAAAAAGCTATTATAAGTATTTTTGTACATGTAGATCCTTTTACTTTGGGGTTTTTTTTTCTTTAGCATTAACCTATCCTAAGTTATCGATTGTTAGGTCAAAAGGTATACATGCTTTTATACCCTATGAGCATAATTTCAATTGCTCTCCAGAATGGTTGAATCAATTCACAACTCCACCAACAATTAGACCTCAATTTTCTAATCTGTAAAATAAAGAAGTTGGACCACATGATCTCTAAGAACCCTTGCAGATTTAAATATAAGGCCATGATCTTATAATAGAGCACTTTATGGTTATAAAGTGCTTCTATTCCCCATAACAATTCTATGAAGTTGACAAAATGGTGAAGCACCAGCATCTTAAATTTTTACTCAAAGTTATTTTAGGCTTTTTTAGCAAAGTTGTGGTCTCAAAAAAGCCACTAAGAGGCTCCTAAATACATCAGTAAAACATTTTCATCAGGATATAGCTTCTTCAGTTGAGAAGACACTCTTTCCCAAAGGGAAAACCGCATACTTTTCCCCAAATAGCATAGCTAAGTCATAGGCTCTCAAATGAAATACACGAGGTAATGGCATTTCCATTACAGAAGATATTGCTATCAAGCTCCTGTCTCTGATTATATATATTTTTTATTATATTAAAAGGCTTGGGGGAAAGTGATGTTTCTTTACTTCACATTTTTAAGAGAAATTGAAAAAAAAAAAACTTCCCAGGGAAGATGAGCAGATACAAATCAACCTCTAAAATCAAGAATTCACTCTGTGCTGCTTTCCTTCTTACAATTCATTCTCCAGCTCACCTGCCCAAGCGCCAATAAATGCAAACTCAGTGCTGAGTCCTATAATTAAGAACTCCAGTAATAAGATCAGTGTCATTTGGTCATCATCTCTGACTCTTCGTGACTCTATTTGGGATTTTCTTCTCAAAGACATTGGACTGCTTTATAATTTCCTTCTCTGTTTTACAAATGAGGAAATTGAGGCAAATAGGGATAAGTAACTTGCCTAGGGTCAAACAGCTAGTGAGCATCTGAGGCCATATTTGAATACAGATCTTTCTGGCTCCAGGATAGTGCTCTATCCACTCTGTCATCTAGTTGCCCCAACAGGGGTTGGCAACTAATGGATAGTAGGACGAAGGAGGAAGCAGAGTTGGTTGCCTCCTTCATCTGTGAAGAGGCAACATCAGTTAACAATAGAAGCTTCCTGGATATCAAGAGGGAAAGTAGCAATACATAAGCAAAGTGCTTTTTGAAGGCTGCCAACACTTAGAATATTCAAATAACCTGTGAGCAATATATCGTAGGTGGGATAACTCCCCATTTTTTAGGGATTGCAACATCTCATGCCACTATCTGATTTTGTGACATAGCCCTTCCCTCCTTCCTAGGAGTACTTCATGATGTAAGCTTTTTAAAAATTTATTTTTGATAATTTGACAAAACTATTCCATATAGCCTCTTGAGAACAATGAAGACAGTCAAAAGCCTTGGGAAAAGTCTTGCTCTAAAGTTCCACAATCCACTAGATCAGAGCACTTTAATCTCCATGTGTCAAAGATCCCTTTGGCAGTTTGATGAAGACTATGGAACTTTTCTTATAGGAATGTTTTTAAATGCATAAAATTTAAAATTATGTTTAAATAGTTATTAACTTTTTGTTTAAGTTCACAGACCCAGTTTAAGAACCCTTGAATCATGGGAGTTAAACAACATTAAGGTATCAGGGATGGATCACAGAAGGAGTAACACAACATGTATAATCAAGTATCACTGTTTCTAGACAGCTGTCAACAAGCATCACAAGATAGAAGGTTCTAAAGCAAAGATGCTGGCTTTCTAACTAGACTTCTCTGTAACCAAGTGAGAATGGAGTTCTATTCACTCATTAAAGTTTAATATGATGTCTTTCTTCATTTCCTTGCTTAAACATGTTTTGTGGTATCATCCCCTTTTTGTGGTATCATCCCCCCATTAGTTCCAGGGTTCCTAAAATATGTCCGAAGATATCTAGAAGTACTCAAAGCTGTGGGAAAACAAGTAATGGTACAAATGCAAGCATAATCACAACATTACAATAAAAAGTTGAAGAAGGCAAAGCTTTCTTTCCTTTAGGCACAATTCCAAAGGTGCCATCATCTCAGGCCTAAATCCTCTGAAAAATGCAGGCAATTAAACAAAAAAAACACCATCTGGGGGAATGGAGGAAAATGGGGAGCAAAAACATTGGGAAGTGCTCTCAATCACCAAGACAATTCTCTGGCAAACTGTACCTGTGACAGTTGTCACACATTAATTATCTCCAGGATTTCCTAAAATGTTCCTCCAAACAAAAATCAGTGGCCTGCTTCTACTTTTATAGCAATTTATACATTCGTGCACTTTTTATGCCTTTTAAATGAATTTTCATCATTTTATGACATTCCATCAACAGATTTCAGTATAGGTAGCATAAATTCTATGAACTCCATTTGACAAATAATGGAATTGACACAAAGAAGTCAAGTGGCAAGACTAGATTCTTGATGTTATATCTTGTAATCCATATGATTCAAGAGGGAATGAAGAAAGGGTAAAACTAGGAAAACAGGAAGCATGGGAAAAATCAAAAGGAAATGAACTTAAGTATGGTATTTATTTGTGGGTCTGCCAAAACAGAAATCCCACCAAAAATACTATTCTTCCAAAATGACTGAAGAAAATCTCAGGTCCCTGCTTTCAATTATGTTCCTATACATAGCAGAAAATAATCTAAACAGAACCTTCTCCACTCTCCCCCAACAAGTTATCTAAATTCTTTGAATCTATATTGTGATCCTGATGAGGTTTAGATTTGGGGAACCCAAATGAAATTAGGGTTTTTGGTGGTCAGGGAGTTTAAATGAGGTCTAGTGGCAGGTTCGGGGTTCAGGGAATCAAATGGAGGAGTTTGTCTCCCCTGCAACTCCTTGGGATTTGGCGCAAGCATAAGTTCTCTGTAAAGGAATTTACAGACTCAAAAACCTAGATTGATAAAAGAGATTTATTATGGGGATTGGAAATAGGGTTAACGTCTGGTTAAGGAAATAGGTGAGAGTAAAGAGAAGATGACACTGGAAAAGGGTATTCCAGTGAGCAGAGGCTCCTTGGGATGCCAAGCATGGTATAGCTAGCATGTTTGGAACCTGTACCAAGAGAGGATTTTAGTTTGGCTCTTTTTATAATGAGAGATTTAGCTAAAGGAGCCCGTGGGTGGAGTCCCAAGTTGGCTCCTCGCTGGATTTCAGCTAGGGCTAGAATTTGCTTGGTGGAGGTTGGGAAACCTGAGCAGATCATTAGAATGGGGGCTGGGAAAGCCCAAATTGGCTCAGATCCAATGGGAGCTGGGAAAAACCCAGATCTCCTATTGGAATTCAAAGGGATGCTTTTGACTAGGATTTGTCAATCAAAGACTCTAGCTTCCTGGATTGATAATGCATCAGCCAGGAGGGGTTGGAAATCAGAAAAAGGAATCACAAATCAACCTGAAAGGAATCACAAATGCAGTTTCTTAAAGGAACCATAATCTGCTTCAATCCCAGAGAAAAAGTCATAAAAGAAAATATGATCAAATCAACAAATGTATTGAGAACTGATTCTATGATCCGTTATAACTTTTTTTTAAAATAACTTTTTATTGACAGAACCCATGCCAGGGTAATTTTTTTGCAGCATTATCCCTTGTACTCACTTCTTATCCTATTTTTCCCCTCCTTCCCTCCACCCCCTCCCCCAGATGGCAAGCAGTCCTTTACATGTTGAATAAATCCTTTATAACTTAACTGGGAAAAACCTATCCTACAATGTACATAAAACCAATAGAAAATCCAAGAAAATAAAAAATTCAAGTCTACTTTAAATTGGAATTCTGTCATACTCTGAAATCATGATCTTTGATAATACTCTAATCCAAAGGTGGAAAATATAGGGCCAGCAGGTCATATAAGACCCATAAAATAATTTGCTAAGGCACCTGAGAGACATGATGAGCTGAAAGCTAAGTACAACAACCAGTCACTGCTTGAGTTCCATAAATCGATTATTTTCTTTGGACCTCAAATGATGCTATATTTATCCAAATGACCCTTGGCAGGAAAAAAAAAAGTTTCCCCACACCTGTTCTAATCTCTCATATCTCTCATTGATGAGTTTTTCTTTTTTCTTTTTTGCTTTTGGGTAAGAGACAAGTAGGGTTAAGTGACTTGAACAAGATCCTACAGCTAGTAAGTAAGTATCTTAAACAGTTATTTTTCAACACCCAATCCCACAATTCTTCCCTAGTCTCTCAGTTCATTCTCCTGTATTAGCTTCATTAGTTCAGGCTGAATTCATTAATCAGAATGCAACAGTCTCCCACAGAATTGTAACACACTTTTAATTCCCTTGAAAAGCAACACGGTGTAGTGGATAATATGCCGGACTTGGAGTCAAGAAGAACTGGGTTGGAATGTGGACTTTAAAGGCTGGACTGAGTTTGAATCTCAGTTCTGATATCTTTCCTCCCCACCAACTTACAGGACTTGCTAAGACTACACCCATAACTTCATCTTGCCAAGTACTTTCTTCTACTCCCCTTTTCAGCTTCCTTTTGTACATGATCTTTCCCCATAATATAGTAAACTCTTTGTGCTATATAGACAGTCTTTCTAGTTCTTATTAAAAAACACATTCACTTAAATCCATTTCATATGCAAATAGAGATATTACCATTATAATTGTCATTGGTCCTTTGAGAACAAAGGAACAACAACAAACCAAGGCCAAATGATGTGCATTTTCCAGTTAGCACAGCACACAGTAGGCATTTAATAAATGTTTATTGGCTGGCTGACTACTGAAGGACTTGTAAGCTGGACAGATAATTAATCTTTATATGTCTCTATTTCCTCATCTGTAAAATCAAAGGATTGTACTGAGATCTCTTCCAGCTCTGTGACACTGATTCCCTGTCCGTTCCAAATAGCCCTTCATTACCAATCCCTCAAACTAAGTAAACTATTCATACTTTCTCCACTCTAGTTCTCATGCTGACCAGTCTGGATTAGAGTGGGGAGAACAGAAAAATTTGCTTATTTCTTTTAGGAAACAGCACCCTTAATCAAGGAGCACTACACATTGCCAAATTTTGAAAAGACAGCTAGTAAAGCTGTAGATTCCAATGGGAGTTGTCCAGACACTCAAGGTATCAGATTTTACTACAACTGCCTGGAAAAGCTGACTCTATTGACACATTGGCACTGAACCACCTCCCATAAAACACACCCAGAGTAAAATGATTCTCCTAGTGAAAGGCAGCTTGCTGAATCCCAACTATGAATCACATGCTAACTGCTGCCTCTAAACCTAACCCTACACATTCAGAAAGAGCATTGGTTTGATCTTAAGGTAAAATTGAAATACTATGAACCTCTTGTGGGCTTGTTCATATCAAAATAGTTCAGAGAGAAGATGGGATGAGTGAAGAGGATGCAAATAAAATGGGGATTAAAGAGCACTCTTTGGAAACGCTCAGAACCAGTTCCTGAAACACTCTGGGATAGATTGACAGCAGCAGTCAGATTGGCCACCACTAATTACTGGTAAGTTAATTACTATGTGTTCATGTTTCACTAATATTGCAGTTATGCATGTAATCCCCTTTAGTTCCTTTTCAATGCTATATTCCTTTCAGATCAAGAATAAAAAAAGATGGTTCTTTCTGGTCAATATCATATAGGTGTTATAATGAGCAACAGTCCTGGCATGATCCTACACCTACCAGGGTACTGAAAGATGGAAGAGATCAGAGTCTTCTTGAAAGGGGGGTAGAAGTATCTTGAGCTGAACTTTGAAGGAACCTCAGAATTCTGAGATGTGGAGATAAAAGGAATGCATTCTAGAAAGGAAAAGGAAGGCCTGTGTGAGGATAGGGAGAACAGGGGAAAGAATGATAAGGTCAGTAAAGCCTGGTCTATCTGGATATGGAGTGTCTGAGGAAGACAGAGAAAGGCACTGATATGGTCATGAATGTAATGGATAATTACTCCATCCAAAAAAAAAAAAAAAAAAAGAAGAAGAAGAAGAAGAAGAAAAAAGAAGTGAGAGAAGCATAAAAAAAAAAGATATGAACTGAGGGAAAAAAGTAAACAGATCCAGAAAAATAATATATGAAATGATTAAGACAATGTAAAAGAGGAGTGGGGAAATCACTAAATTGAGTGCTATCATCTAAGTCAGGGATCCTCAAACTTTTTAAATAGGAGGCCAGTTCACTATCCCTCAGACTATTGGAGGGCCAGACTATAGAAAAACAAAAACTTTGTTTTGTGGGTCTTTAAATAAAGAAACTTCATAGCCCTGGATGAGGGGGATAAACATCCTGAGCTGCTGCATCTGGCCTGTGGGCTGTAATTTGAGGACCCCTGGTCTAAGAACTATAATGATCAAATTCGGTCCCAAGGAAGAGATGTGAAAATTACACATGCCTCTCTTCTTCACAGAAGTTGGGAGCTACGGATATGAAACACTACACATACTGTCAGATCCATTAATGTATTGATTGGTTTTGCAGAACTATCTTCTCCCACCCTTTCTTGTCACAAGGGACATTATCATTATCATAGCTTGCATATATAGAGTGCCTACATTGTGCTAATTACTCTTACAAGTATAATGTCCATTGATTCTCACAATGATCATGGGATGTAAATTCTATTATTATCCCTATTTCAGTTGAGACACCTGAAGCAAAGAGAAATTAAGTGACTTGTCCAAAGTCACACAGCCAGTAAGTGTCACTAGATTTGAACTTAAGCAAACTTGCTAAAATGAAGTGAGTCTGATAGAAGGGACCTTGCTCAAAATTAAACGGGCATTTTGTCAACATCCATGTTCCATGGTATTTCTTTCTTACCTAGCCTTAATCACTGACTGCATCAAGGTCATTTCCAATCCTCCTGATCTATACCTTGCCAGTGAACCCAGATGGCTCGATGTAGAGGGCTGAAACTCTGAATCAGACAAGAGAGCATTTAAGGTTACCTATCTGATGTAAGACAATGGCTCTATTAGCATATATTTGGACAATGGCTCTCCTAACCATTGGTGCTTGCTGAATGTTTGATAGTAAGATAATCATAGGCAAGGATTGGAAGGTGGAGGGAGAGAAGCCAGAATCACTTGGCAGCAGGAGGAAGAGGTGAGAGGCTAGAGAATCCAGACTCCAGGATCCAGGATACATCTTTGGCAAGCCTCATGGCAGCTTGCCTGCCTCCTTCACTTCTCCCCCTAAAGACCAAGGACTTTGATTTATCCTGATGCTGGCTGACCTTGAGGCTCTCCAGGGAGCTAATCTGGACAGTATAGCTCCAGAGGAAAAAATGAGGCACAGCCTTCACTCACTCATCTTCAATTCACTCGTATATCATAGCATCACCTCCCTGATATAGTGGCCATCTTTGAGAACAAAAGATGTAATGGTAATCTTAAAGAACAACATTCAAATAGCAAACATAATCTATGACCCTGGCAGGATATTAAATAAATAATATTATCTTAATATCACATTTCTACAGTAATTCAGTGGATCTGTGATTTCCTCTATATATGTTCATTTTCTCTTCAGTTGATGCTGATAATACATAACCCCCCACCAGGCCTTTTCCTCCTATTTGAGTTTTACTCAGGTTTTACCAAAACTCCTGAAGATGTATCCAATGTGCTAGAAACTTCCCTCTAGGACTTTTTATGTTTCATAGGTACCCATGGAACCATTGCTGACCTAACTTTTTCTTTGATCATATCTTGTAAGACACTTCTTATGCATAATAATGCCATATAATTAATAATTAATATGAAAAGATTAGCAATTTAATAAGATGATATGATATTAATATTAATTTCATTGAGCATAATATCCATAAGAAACTAAGCAGAACATGGCTTTTACCAAGATAAGGCAAAACCAAGAGCACAACATTATATCCAATGTACACAAAGTAATCAGGATATGGAAATGTACTTAATGCCTTCTCATGATGAATAAACTATCTCCAGGAGACTACACTTTTTCCAAGCATAAACTAAAGTAAACCCTAGAGATATAGCAAACTCCAGAATCCAAACAGTTAAACTATATAGAATTTCCTCTCTATATTCATTATATTTTAAGGTGAAGCAAATGAGAAACAAAAGAACAAATGTACAGGATCTGTTACACATTGAGCTATTATATATTCATAAAATTCTACAATGTTAATGAACATTCAGGATGAATGTTCCAGAGTCTCAAGGTTCTGAAAGATCACTGATGACTATGGAGAAAAGACCATGTTTGCTATTCTAGAATTTGGTATATTTTAATGCATTGCTTCTCTTAGAAAATCAATAATTCATAAGATAGGGTACAAGTCAAATCAAGTCAATAAGCAATTATGAAGCACCTACTAAATGCCAGAGCTGGGGACACAAAGAGAGACAAAACAAATTTCCAATCTACAATCTAATAGGAAAGTAACATTTAAAAAATGTACAAGCAAGATATATAAAGAATAAATTGGAGATTTTGTCAGAGGGAAGACAGTAACATTTAAAAAGGCCAGGGGGACAACTAGGTGGCGCAGTGGAGAGAGCACCAGTCCTGAAGTCAAGAGGATCTAAGTTCAAATCTGGCCTCAGACACTTAACACTTCCTAGCTGTGTGATCCTGGGCTAGTCACTTAACCCCAGTTGCCTTGGGGGGGGGGGGGGGAGAGGGGAAACGGGCCAAGAAAGGCTTTTTGTAGAAGGTGGGAATTTAGTTGAGACTTGAAGGAATCCAGAGAAAAGCCAGGAGGTGAAGATGAGAAGGGAGAGAATTTCAAGCACAGACTCTCTTTATCCCCCTATTGACTACTTATCTGTGTGACCTTGAGCAAGTTAAAATCTCTCTAAGCCCTAATTTCCTTGTATGTGAAATGATATGCTACCTATTTGAAGGCAAGGAATATTCCAAAGGGTCCCTTCTTGAGGTCTCTATATCAACCAATATTCATTGAAAGACTCCTATGTATTTGCTGCTGTATACAATATAGAAGAATAACATGGTGTCCCTCAAGGAGTTTTTCATCCAAAGTGGGAGATTAACCTTATGGAATAAAAAAATAGTACATTATTAAGTGCTAAGGTATGTGGCAGAAACCAAGAGCCCTGTGTAGGATAGAGCAGGGAAGAAATTAGAAAAGGGTTTATAGAGATGATACTTCAGTTGGGAAAGATTTTAAATTAACTCTGGAGGAGAGAGTGAGGTTGATGAGTTTGCACAGCTGACTCATTTAAATCCAATTCACTTGCAAGTCAAGACAGCATCCCCCTGATGTCATTGGTTCTTGGCAAGAATGAAGGATGAGCAACAAACAACAATTTCAACTGGACCTTGAATAATAAGTATATTAACCAAGATATAAGATTAGCTTCAACAATCCATTCCCCAGCAATTTTGGATAGTTGGTTTCACTATATCAAGAGAAAATTATGCCCAAAGACTTATATTACTGTGTATACCTTTAGATCCAGCAATACCACTCTTTGGTTTTACATTTGGGAGAACTGATACCCAGAAAAGTAAAGTGATTTTACTGAGGTAATAAGTACCAAAGACAATATTTGAATCCGTGCTGTTTACAAAACTCAGACTGAAAGTGATTTGAGTTGGGATTTGAACTTATAGCCTCTGAATTAATTATATTCATTTCAAATTCCAGACCCCAAAGCAAAACTCTGCAAAAGAATTTCTCCTGCAAACTACTCTTGTGGAAAAATCCATGCCATGGACCAAGGAATGTTCCTTGGGACTCCTGAGTCACTAGTTACACCCTGAATTTCAGTTACTAACTTCACAGAGAGTGTTCTCTTATAAATATTGTCAGCTCTTAACTGTGGTTAGGGACCACATCATATATATCTTTTCCTCTGCAACATATGGCATAATTGTAAATACACAGTACTGCTCAAGCTTCAGTTATTCTGAGTTATTTTGTTTCTATTTCCCTCTTATTTCCATTCTTTCTTTGAGTACATTTCACTGTTCTCAGTCCTCTGCATGGCAGAACCTTGATAAATGATGCTGAGGTCTAAAACTATTAGATTTTTTAAATGAAAGCCCCTCTTCATTCCAGGTAATTCCCAGGAGCAGCCATGATTATCCTGCAGAGCCTGAGGAAACTCAGCACTTTGGAGAATAGATTATCTTGAAGTGGCTCTTTCAGCATCCAAAATATGGTGCCACAGCAACAATCCTGAGAACCAGGAAAAGCACTCAGAGTCAGTACTGGAATCAGCTGCCAGCTCTCTAGTGACCCAATTCAGAAGTGTTGTATGTTTGCATACAAAAAATGCAAATAAAAAACACATCAATCCCAACTCAAAAAACTGCTTCCTCTAACTTTTTTAGGACTATAAAAAAGCAAACAAATTAATAGTTTTACAAGGTAATTGATTTGCTATTATTCCCCTCCCACCTGTGCTTCTGACCGCAAACTTTCACCACAGTTCAGCTGTCTTCCAAACCTGGAATTTTTCCACTGAGTTTGGGGTCTTCTTACCCTGTAACATTTCTTTATCATGGCAGACCCCTCCTCCCATGGGTGCATTATTTTTGGGACCACCATTTTGGGTATGGACCAGGCTGGCTATGCTTCTCAAGCTATATTTCTGACTCTCCAGATTTTACCACCATGTTCCCACAAGAGTACTTTCTCATTCCTACCACACTCACCTCATTCCAGTTCATTTTTTATTTTATTTTATTTATTTTCTCCAATCAGAATGAAAACTTTTTGAATGGGGAAATTGTCTTTCTTCTTACTTGTATTTTGTGCCCTGAGGTTTTAGTACAGTGCTTGGTACACAGTATTTATTTTATAATTGTTGCCTTGCCAGAAGAAGTCACCTGATATAATTGCCTTATCCTTAGCAGAAAAAAAAAAAAAAAAAAAAAAAAAACCACTACACTGACAACTGGTCAGATTTGGTTGAAAATAAATGGCAATGGACTACTCTGGTACTTTTAGTAAGCAGCCTCATTAGGGAACCTAACATGAGGTTAATTCACTTTTGTTGATATAATGGCCCAAGTAGCTCTCTTGAGGACCTCAGGATCAGCCCGAGTCCTTGATCTTAGAGGAGGAGTGAAGGAGGCAGGAGGGCCACATGGCTGGTCAAAGATGGAGTCCAGAATTTGGAGTGTTCTCTTGTGTCTGTGGCTGAGAGCTGTGGCCAAGAGAGAGTGTCCTGTGTCTGAGGCTCTCTTAAATACCTCAGTACAATTACATCACTACAACACACTGAGCATGAGCAACCATTACATCACCATACTAAGTATATACTTAACTATAAGTGCCTTGCTGACCTAGATTTAAGTGTCCTGTAGATCTACTGGACAGGATTTCATTAGAATTAAATTATATTATCTAACAAATGCTCATTTTCAAGTGGAAAATCAGTGAGTCCCATCCTCCCCCATCCACCGTACACCCAAATATAACCTTTCTGGTAGATAAGGATACAAATTTGGGAATACACCATTATCAGGGAAGAATGGTAAGGAGTCTTACACTATTTTTTTTTAAATGAGGTTGAGCCTTGTTACCATATTTGGCAAAACCCAAACATAAAAAATAAAGAGGAAAATTTCCCTGGATCAAAATTGGAGATGAAAGCAAAAAGCCAAAGTGAGAAATTCAATCTTTGGGGTCAGTCTCAGAACTGGACCCTGAAGGGTTGAAGAGAAAGAGTTGTGTTTTCTCAAGCCACAAATGAAATCTTTACTTTTTAAATGAGGATTAATATGCTTTATTGGAAAGAACAAGACTATTTCCTCTTGTCTGTAAGACGCGAAGTACAGGTCACTTAGGTACCAGAGTGGATAGAGCACAAATCCTAGAATCAAAAGGCCCTGAGTTCAAATTCAACTTCAGACACTTGACACTTACTAGCTATATGACCCTAGGCAATTCAGATTGCCTCACAAAAATTTAAATAAATAAAAAAAAGAACCATAATGTAACAAATCCTCCTCATCCCCCTACCATCCCAATTTTGGGGATGTTGGTCACGTCTACATGGCGCTTCAAAAGCTTGTTGGATAAAGTGTAGATTAAGTATAGATAAGTGCCTTTCTTCATGAGACCAAGGAGTAATAGTATTTCATTTGCTCTATTATTTAAAAAAAATAAAAATCAAACTACACATGCACACATATATAACTCCTTTGACATACTTAGTCAATCAACAAGCATTACTATGTCTCAAGCATTGCTCCAAGTACTAAGAATATGAAAAAAAAATAACAATCCCTGATCTCATGGAGTTTATCATCTAAGGAGATTAACAAATATCCAAACAACTATGCACAAATAAGACATAAACAGGGTATATTGGAAATACTTGTACAACTTGGAGAATTCCTCCTCATTCTTTAAGAATTAGATGGAAATGACAGCATATTTCTCATCTGAAATAACTTACCAAAAAATGACTGCAAAGCATTTGCCAATATAAAATGTTATATCAATGCTAAATAATCTCATCACTACAAGGGTAGAACTGAATTTTCCCCTTGAGCTTTAAAGCCAGAAAATTGGATTCCTTTTTGAAGCAGAGTGGATAGAAAATGCAGCTCAGGACTCATCCCCTGGTGTCCAGTTCTTCATTTATCCTCCCTATACCCATCCCATTCTGCAGCAAAGAATATTATTGTCTTCTTTGCTCTCTATATGAAGCTTTTATCTCAAACTAGAATGCCAAGTTGCGAGCAGAACAAGAGATTAGGAATTAGTCAGAAACATGAAATTCCAACTTTGAGGTTTTCCCTCTTACTAGTAATTGTAACCTTGAGTATGGAGCTATTCTTCATCTATCTCCCCAGACAGGTTAACAGCTTATGTTGATGATGTTGTTCCTTTTTAAGTGGCAGAATGGAAAGAAATGACCTTAAAGCCACTTCGAGCTGAAGATGTGGATTCCAATTCTAAATCTACTTCTTTCTTTGGTTTTGGGCAAACCACTTGAATTCTCTGGGCCTCTGATTTCTAATCTATAAAGTAGATTATATTAATGCTATGGAACAACATTGAATTAAAGTTTAAGTAAGGCAATATAAATCAAATAAGGCAAAGGTTCTGAAACATTATACTAAGGTCAATTCTTTTCTGTGGCTTCCCTAACACCCCCTTTCAATATTTTTAAAAGTAATTTTCCACAAACAATCCACATAAAGCTCTATGCTAGTTTGCCACACAATCCAGGATACAAATTCTTATTTAGTAAAAGAAAGTCCTAGATTTCTTTTAAAAGGGAAGTGGGGGATGTGTGTTCAACAGCCCATTTGACATTGAGTATAGACCTTCACTTCTCAAAAATCTCCACATCTAAAAAATGGTAGGGATGGGATAGGTTACTTCTATCATCCCCTTACAAGTCTGTATTCATGATCCTTTACTCTATCATAGAGAGTAAAGATAGATTCTCTCTAAGGGAGAATGACAGCTCTTTCTGGCCCTACAACCTTGAACTTGCTGCATACAGGCCAGGTCTCAGAAGCAAGTAACAGAGAATCATTTTCAGTGAAGCCCTATCCATATAATTAGTTATCACTGCTCTTCTCACTTCCAACTAGAAGTAATGACTTCCCTCTGTATTCTCATTATGTTTTGTACCTCATCATATTGTACTCTGCATTGGAGTTACCTGCACCTATGTTTTCTCTCCCTTGTTCTAAGTTCTTGGGGAGGGGGGAGGGAAGAAATCTCACTAAATATTTGTTGAATGAGCAAGTCAGATCACACAACAAAATGAGAGAAGCAGATCCAGCCACAGACACTCTTTAATAATGCCTCACTGAATACAGTCTGAAATTACAGTAAGTGCCAAGTGTGATGGGAGTTGTTATGAATTTTTCCCAACCCCCATCTCTCATGAACTTCAGCAAGCTACAACTCCCCCTCAATGATCTCCCAGCCCAGCACCACCCCCACAATCCAAGAACATCCAAAATCCCACAGAGTACTTAAGCTATGCCTTGAACACCTAAGAGCTCAATTATTGTCCTAATTATTATTATTATTAGATGGCAATGTAGGCAGGACTGTGTTTTAAGAGGCATTTGTGACTTAGAAACTATGGGGCAACAGGCAGTTTGGAAGCATTGAGCTAGATGGTAAGCTCAGTACAAAAACCAATTTGTCATAGGGACAGCAGGTAATAATGTGACACTTTACAAGTTTCAAACAGCAGGGGGGAAATGCTTTTTTCCTCTATTATTTGTAGTAATTCTGGATGTCCATGTACATTCTCTGCATGAACTATGAATCACTCTAATTATTCAGGAAGCTGAATGCCAAGTCAACCACAGTCCACAATCAAATTTGCACATAGTTTTGGGGGGTGGGGAGAGTGTATCTGCAATTTCTCTTATCAACTAATTCTTTTTAAAAAGACTTCTGGTAAAATGACCCTCAGCAATTATTGAGGGTAGAGAATAAGGAGAGAAATAATGAGGATGGGGAGGAAACTACACAGTCTTAACTTTTGCTGAGGTAGGTAACACAAGCTGGGATAACTGATGGCAGCTCAGAATCATATAAAAAACAGTAGACTCAGAGTCAGTAAGACCAGAAATTGAATTCTAGCTAGGACACTAGCTAGGTGACTGTTAGCAAGTCACTCAACCTTTCTTAGGCAAAATTTCCCAGTTTATAAAATGGGTATAATAATAGTATCTACCTCAGAGACTTGTGAGGCTTAAAGGAAATAATATATATGAAGTACTACACGTACTTTAAAATACTCTCAAAATGTTTACTTTTAATAATAATCATATTATCAAATAGCAAGTAGTTTATTTAGTATAGTTACCTAAAGAATGTGTTCCACAAATGGCATTTAGGGAGAAGTGATGATATCAAGAGCCTAACTAATTAGAGACTGTGACAGAAATGGGATCTAGAAGGTGAGGGGAAGAGTGAAGGAGAAGCATTAAAGCTTAAGGTCCAGAGAAGACAGCTTTGGAATCATTTTAGGAAAAGGGTTCTTCATACTGAGAATCAGGGAGATAAGCAGCCCTTTTCTCAGATTGTATCCAATAACTAAGATAAACTATCCTGAGAAAAAACCATCTAAGTTCCTCTCTCACCCACCCCCTAAATAAAAGCTGGAAAAGTACAATTAGCTAGAAAATAGATAAAGAAATTTTCTTAAAATCTATCTTGCACAAAACCTGATTGTGGCCTATAGCAGTAATTATTTCCACAACGTATTCCTTCCTTTCAAAGAGCTGATGTTGGGAGAGGAGTTATATATTTATGTCAATACAATAGAGTCAAGAAATAAAACTAAGCAGTCAGATTGGCAAAATCTGCAGCCAGGGAACTAGAACTATGTTAATATCAAGACCAAGATCATTGTTGTTACATTCAAATAAAAATGGGGGCCATGAAAACAAATGTAAGGTTCCCTGCAGGCCATATATTGACTTAGAGAACCAAATACTTATTTGTACATATGTATTTTAATTAACTCATCACCACACTAAAATGTGATAGGAACTATGGTTCAGATTGTACTTAAAGGGACTAGGGGCCACATGCCTGACACCAAATAAAAATAAATTAAATAAGAAGAAGTCCAAGTAAAGTCAGTTCTATTAATGCTAAGGATTTGACTTAGAATATAAAAAAAAAATCTTTGCAACATGTTACTATTTCCCCTTTCACATGTTTCACCAACACCCATCCATACTACATTGTAGCTTTCCTTGTTAAGCTTCAGAGTAAATCCTCTTTAAAACATTTAAGAGACCAGTGAATAGTGATCAAGAACCAGCAAAAGAGAAAAAAGTTTGGTAGTCTTTGCCCTATAATGGTCCTGGCAGCAGTGAAGATAGGGAAAGCAGGAGAGAATGATGATACCAGAGAGGCAATTAGAGTGTCAGTCAGATAGATAAATCTCTGGCTGAATGGCAAATAAATGAAGGTGTACCAGGAGATTGGGATGCTAGGAGGAGAAACATGCAGTATGAGATATCAAAACATGTTATGAGAAGAAGTGTCATAGAATTTCAGAGTATAAAAAGGACCAACCCTACCAAGTGATCCCTATTTTACAAAAAAAAAAAAAGGGGGGGGGGGGTAGGGTGGGGGGAAGATGCTCAAGTCTAAAATAACTTGACTCAGGTCATATAACTGGTTTGTAATAAAGTTGGGCTTGTCTCTCATTCTAGTGCTCAGTACACTACAACATAATACTTATCAATTTATAATTTTAGAGATGAAAACAGGGAAAAGAGTAGAAATAATTTAGATTTAGCTGAATCTGTAGCCTTCTTTAAAGCTCAGCTCCATGATACTTCCAACATGAGGCCTTTCTTGATTTCCCCAGTTATTACTGTCTCCTTTCCATGTACTATCATATATTTTGAATTTACTAAAATTTGAGTATGTCATTTCCCTAGATAAAAGCTCTCACAGGACAACAAATCTGTATTTTATCCTCAGTGCTAAGCACAGTGCCTAGTATAGCATGCTTAATGCTATAGGTGCTTAATATATTCTTGTTGATTATTACCCTAAATCCTTACTTATGATGAAAAAAATTGATCTAGACAGATCAAAAGGCCAGTAATGTCAAGACTTCTCTATGGTCTTCTACATAACAACTACCAAACAGACCCAATCTCATTGACTAATTTGATATGTTAGCAATGGCTATGATTGTGTCATCTACAGAATGATCTCAAAATTTATTGGCTACAATTTGGGACTATGCCCAAAAGGGTTATAAAACTGTATAAACCCTTTGATGCAGCAGTGACTCTACTGATTCTGTATCTGTATCCCAAAGAGATCATAAAAGAGGGGGAAATGTGCAAAATGTTTTTAGCAGCATTTTTTGTAGTGGCAAGGAACTGAAAATTCCATAGATACCCATAAGTTGGGAAATGGCTATATAAGTTATGGCATATGATTGTTCCATAAGAAATGATGAGCAGGTTGATTTCAGAAAAGCCTGGGAAGATTTACACGAGCTGATGCTAAGTAAAGTGAGCAGAACAAAAAGAACATTATACACAGTAACAAAAAGATTACGTGATGATCAACTATGATGGACTTGGCTCTTTTCAACAATTCAAGGCAATTCCAAAAGAACTGGGATGGAAAATGCCATCTACATCCAGAGAAAGAACTATAGAGACTGAATGTGAATGGAAAGATAGTATTTTCACCTTTTTGTTGTTTGCTTTTTTGTTTTTTTTCTCTCTTATTTTTCCTTTTGATCTGATTTTTCTCACATATCCTGACAAATATGGAAATGTGTTTAAAAGAATTGCACATATTTAACCCCTGTTAAGGACCATGTCTAAGTGTGAAGGGGCAGGTTGATTCTCTGGAAGCCCCCACAGCTGTGAATTATAACACTTGAAAGAATTGCAAAGCTGAAGAAAATGTTGCTTGTGGATTCTGAATGAAACAAATTGGAGGCAAGAGAGAAGAAAAGAGCTCAGAGAATGCAACTTTCTCTCAGTCTCCTTGTATTGTTATCATCCTCTCACATGAAGGGATCTATTCTGCTGGTCAGAATTAGTTACCCAGCAGCCACCAGCAGGTTGCTCCCAACAAACCCCTATAAGACTGTTTGCTATCTTAGGGAGAGGACAAATAAGGGAAGAGGGAAAAAATTTGGAATATAAATTTCACAAAAATGAATGTTGAAAATCTTTACATGTATTTGGAAAAAAATAAAATCTAATTGGGAGAAAAAATTTCTCAGATGCCTAGAAAACCTTAAAAAGGTGTTCCCTACTCTGGGTCAATATCTGGTATTATCACTCTTCCCCAAGATTAACCATTCCTTCAAGCTAACTGATCCCTCCATAGTCTTTGCATATGTCATCCTCATTCTCCTCTGAGATAGAATACTTGTTCTCAACCTTATTTCCTCCAGATATTATGCTCTCTCCCTTTCCTTCCTTTCTACTAAAACTTTAAGACTAGGAAAAAATTCTATCTCCCCATGTTTTCTTCCATTGACAAGATTACTAATTAGCTGTTTGTAGGCAAGTCCCTTCTTTCTGGACTGGTTTTCTCATCTATCAAAATGGTAGAGACTGGGCTCAAGTATTTTCCAATTCTAACATTCTATGATCCCATGTACTCCCTCTTCTCTACATTCCACTATTGTTTACAATCTGTATCACTATATTTAGCACTTACTTACATGCTGTCATTTATGGATTTGCTAAAGCCTCCACCTGTTTAAGTTTTGGCTCACCAGCCAAATTGTTAGGTTCACTGATGGCATGAGTCATCCATGTCTTATATCTCTTTTGCAACTCTCAGAACACTTAGCTCAGGGCTTTCTACCTGGTGGATGTTCGATAATTATTTATTAATTGGTAAATTGATTGCCCACAAAAGAAAGGAGAATCTCCCAAATTACAGTGTTCAATAACAGACAAAGAGGATAGAAATTCTTCAGGCAAAAATCAAGTGCCTATTTGTATATGATTTGGGAGGTAGAGGAAAAAATCATGATTAAATCCCCTAAATCATACTTTAAACCTCTTCCTAATAACCTAGGATTTGAAGAGTCTATCTAGCTTGACCCTACTAGGCAAGCTCACGTGGGAATTTAAGTAACTTCTAGATTGTTCAAACCTAGTAACTACATGAATCTCAGGAGAGCTCAGCTTTGACCTTTCCTGGTAAGCAAGTGACATATCAAATTACTATCAGGTTTGGTTTGTTCAATAGAAGAGAACAGCATGAACCAGTAAGCAGGAGAGAGCAAGGAAGACCTCTTGACCTGAGAAAGATGGGATGAAGTTTACTGACAGAAAATAAATCTCTGTTTTCCATCCATCTTCTCTATTGTTAAATTAAAATCTCCCTCCCAGCAACTTCTATCCACTGGTTCTTTAGGGAAAAACCCAGTCAACTCTGACCTTATGTATTTTGGGTTAATGAGGAGAAGGAAGAAAAGGACATTACTGGAATTGACTTTGCAAAATGAAGGTGGGGGTATGACTGGAGAATAAATGAATGTAATTTTGGGGAGTCAGAGAAAGATGTCATTTTGACTATAAGAATTCACAGAGCCTCCTGTCTCATAGTCCCCAATAAGATCACAAGCTTCTCCAGGGTGTGGATCATATCACATAAATGTCGTATCTCGCACCACCTTAAACAAAATAGGTGCTCAATAGATAGATACTTGTTTATTAGCTAATCTCTATTGTAGTGGCATGGAGAATGTGACTATGAGGGATGAATATTTGGCAGGAAATGCCAAGTTTTTACATCAGTTTGTTAGAAGTTGTAAAGAACAATTTTGATTTCATAGCTTATTATTCATATGTCTTCCCTTTAATTGCATGTCTATCCTAGAAGACCCAGAATATGACCATGATTTTTAGGTTTCAATTTAAGTCTATATAGCACTATTTAAACTTCTTCAGGAACATAGTTCATTTTCTTCTCCATACACTAAAAAATTCCCAATTCTGCCCCCAACTGTTTTTACATGTCCTTTCACAGTCTTACATCTTCCATTTCTCATGTTCTGAACCCCTTATCCCTACACACACACAAGATTTCCCTTTTCTCCCAAAGAAACCACTCTTTTCCCTCTTTCCCTAAGCTATTTAAGGCAAACTAATAGATAAAAAGCGACAGCTAGGCGGTGCAATGGGTAGCATGCCAGGCCTGGAGTCATCTTTCTGAATTCAACTCTAACCTCACATACTCACTAACTGTGTGACCCCAGGCAAGTCACAAATTCTGTCTGCCTCAGTTTCCTCATCTCTAAAATGAGCCAAGGAAGGAAATGACAAAGCTCTCCAATATCTTTGCCAAGAAAATTCCAAATGGGTTTACAAAGAGGTAGACGTGACTGAAGAGCCACAAAAATATAAGCAAAACAGTCTTTGCCCTAACCCATAGAATATTTGTATTCTGTGGGTAAGCTCAAAACATGACATTTCACAGAATATACTGAGCAAAAGGACTGTCACAGATAACCTAAGAAGTCACCATTATTTGTCTTTGGAATCCAGTTCCAAGGACACATTCAAAAACATACTTAGTCTCAGTTTGGAGAAAACTAGGCAAAAAGGAAGAGGCCCCAGGATGCCAGGAGGTAAATCTTTGATGCAAACATTTCACTTATATTCAGAAACAGGTATATTTGTATATTCAAGTTTGGTCTTTTTCAAACTATCAATCTCTTGAGCACAAGCATATTAGTATAGAATATCAGAGCTAGAAGAGACCAAAGAAATCATCTAATTCAGGAGTTCTTCACTTAATCAACTTATTCATGTGGGTTTTTTTATATTTTTAATAGCTTTTATGCATTTCTAAAAATGCATGTGTATATAAATACATACATAATATGTATATACATAGGCATATATTTCATAGAACATATATTCCAAAAAATAAATAACCAGAATACCACTTAGATGCTTAACAAACTAGATTATCTGGTTTCCTTATCACTGAAGAAGAGAAGTTGGGATATAGAAGGTAAGAAAACATACTGCACGGAGAAGTTGACAATCTACTAAAAAAGGAAAGAATCAGAAAAACTACAAAAAACAGATATAAGAATTCAAAAAGCATTTATATCAGGGTCTAGATTAAAACCTATTAAAATAATTCACATTATTGCATTGAATTAACATGTTACCTTCCCAAGCTGCATATTTTCATATTAAAAAGGTCCTTCCAGAGATAAATGGTAACCCCAAAGGTTTGATTCAAATGAATGAAATTTATATTCTAGGCAAGACAGTTAGAAGGGGAAAAGATTTGGATGGGCTTTGCAATGCTCTTCAAAAATCATACCATAGACTTAGCAATTTATTCTTCCTACAAATAAAAACAGCTCTGAAAGATTTTGGCAGAGGGATCCTATAAGGCAGGAATTGGGAATCCCTAACACCTGGTTTGGATTGGCCTAATAGTAAGGTGGGTTTTGATATATACTGCAAGGACATATACTCACTTGGGACCAGAAGTGATCCTAAAGTTTTGTGTGCTGTGGGGTAAAGTATCTTTCCCTAGGCCACAGTGAATCAAATTAAAATAGGTTTTAAACAGTGTTTCCAAAGTGGGTATTCTATTACATTGTTGCTGCAAACTTTTTGAAGAATTCATACAAGAGACATGAATCTGGTCCTTTGACCCAATGATTATATTGCTAGAATTGTATCCTAAAGATAAGGATGAAAAGACATAAAGGACATATCTGAACAAAAATTTTCATAGTTGCAAATAAAAACCCATAGAAATAAGCTGTATATCCAACAACTGGAGAATGGTTGGATAAATTTGATATATTCGTATAAAGGCATAGTAAGGTACCATAAAAATGATTAATATGAAGAATATAAGAAACTTTGTTGGACTCTATAAGAAATGATAAAAAAGCAAGTTCAGAATAATTACATGGTAAAAGTACCATATAAATGCTACTAGCTATTATTATTACATGCAGATTTTAAATAAAATAAGTTAAATAATTCACTTTTTTCATCTCCAGTCTTGAAACAAAAATATTTCACTCTACATCAGGAAAAATAATTAATAAATATAATAAATAATATATAAATATAATATAAATATAATAAATAATATATAAATAATAAATAATATAATAATAAATAAGATTACACAGAAGCCAGGAAGAGATATATGTGCACCCAAGACAAAGGTTGAAAACTTCCCCACTATATTCTACTGTGCATCAATTGCACACACATTGACTACAGCAATACATACATGTGCAAGTATGCTGACAGATAGATACACACATACGTACATACATACATACATACATACATACATACATAGAAAGCAATAGAGTAAAAAGCAGACTTGGAAAGGAGGAAAGGTATGTGTCATTTGGTTATTTTATTAATTTGGTTACTTGTATTTCATTAAAATGTGCCAAGTGATAGGTTTAGGATTTTATATGTGCTTTTAAGTCTTATTTTGTTTGTTGTTATTGCTGTTTTGGGGATGGTTATAAACTTTAAGAGTTGCAGCTCAATGGTATACCATGGAAAAGTGGTAGGCTTAGGATCAGAAAGACTGCAGATCAAATCCAGCCTCAGATACATAATAGCAATGTGACTTTGGATAACTCATTTAACCTGTCTGCATCGGTTTTTTCATCTGCAAAATGGGGATAATAATATTTGTACTTTGCAAATCTTATAAAGTACCATATAAATGCTACTAGCTATTATTATTACATGCAGATTTTAAATAAAATAAGTTAAATAATTTACTTTTTTCATCTCCAGTCTTGAAACAAAAATATTTCACTCTACATCAGGAAAAATAATTAATTAGAAACATAAATAAGATTACACAGAAGCCAGGAAGAGATATATGTGCACCCAAGACAAAGGTTGAAAACTTCCCCACTATATTATACTGTGCATCAAATTTTTTGTACTTTTACTGTAATAAATGGGACTTGGTTTATCATGCAATATGGATAACATCCTTTGGGGCATTAAAAATATATGCAGTTACAAAAAGTAATACCAGGAAGGGTACCTCATTGTGCTGCTTAAACTTGGACAAGTGACAACCATTATAGCCCCATCTGTCAAATGAGAAAATTTCTAGTCTCATCTAACTCTAAACATATTCTATGATTCTATGAAGGAGGCCTTTCATTTACTCCAGTTTTTTCTATACTTACACCTCACTAAGAATTCCCTAGAAATTCATCCTTCACTCCAAACAACAGTGAATGATTCATACATAATATACATGACTTCCTACTACATTGGCACAGTCTCATCTTATCCCCTTAAATAATACTTACAAGTTAAAAGTGAAAACACAATTTCATGAGACGATAACCTGGTGAACATGGTAATGTCTGGGTAGATTGTAGGAAAGAAACTGAGTGATAGCTGAGACTAGTGAGGAGCCTAACCCAGCTAGGATGAGATTAACCCATTGATCTAAAACATTATATCTTACAAAGAACAAGCCCAGTTGAGCTACCTGTCCAGTGAATCTGTAAGTACTCAGGTCAGGAAAGGCAACAGAATAACTCATTCACCACTGATGGCATTCCACAAAGGGAAAAAAAAATGATTTCCAGGGTCACAACTTGATAAATACCCCTCCAACAAATGTGTCCTCTGTATGTGTACTTCACTCCCACTGTACTTGAAGTTTGAGCCTCTCTTTCCTAGGACCTTGAATATGCAAAGGAGAATAAATCCTTCAATTGTGGGGAAATGTTTTCTATCAACTGTTCAAACCATACATTCTCAGTGTCTGTCTGTCTCTCTCTCTCTCTCTCTCTCTCTCTCTCTCTCTCTCTCTCTCTCTCTCTCTCTCTCTCTCTCTCTCTCTTTTTTTTTTAACAAGTTAATGGAGTCTGGCTCAACTGTTAATAGGGATCATACCAGAATGGAGCTCAAAAATTGACAGCATTAGAAACTAAACTTCTGTGGTTATCCCCAGAAAAATGAGAGGAGTACTAGTAAATTGCTCTCTGGGAAACCCATCTTCATAATGTAAGTGGGAATTGAGAGAGTGAACCTAGATCATGTGCTGCTCTGATAATTCTCAAATTTATATCTTTGGTCCTTACCCCTTCAGCTCCAGACCCATATCTACACCTTCAGCTCCAGACCCATATCTACACCTAGATATCATCTCTACTTCAAGCACATCTAAAATCAAGCGCTCATTATCTTCCCTCCCAAATCAGCTTCCTCCTTTTCTTCTTCCTTGTGGCACCACCATTTATGTAATCCCTAACGTTAATCAAACTGGCATATTCTCTCTCTCTCTCTTTTTCTCTCTTTCTTTCTCTCTCTCTCTCTCTCTCTCTCTCTTCTCTCTCTCTCTCTCTCTCTCTCTCTCTCTCTCTCTCTCTCTTTTTTTTTTAACAAGTTAATGGAGTCTGGCTCAACTGTTAATAGGGATCATACCAGAATGGAGCTCAAAAATTGACAGCATTAGAAACTAAACTTCTGTGGTTATCCCCAGAAAAATGAGAGGAGTACTAGTAAATTGCTCTCTGGGAAACCCATCTTCATAATGTAAGTGGGAATTGAGAGAGTGAACCTAGATCATGTGCTGCTCTGATAATTCTCAAATTTATATCTTTGGTCCTTACCCCTTCAGCTCCAGACCCATATCTACACCTTCAGCTCCAGACCCATATCTACACCTAGATATCATCTCTACTTCAAGCACATCTAAAATCAAGCGCTCATTATCTTCCCTCCCAAATCAGCTTCCTCCTTTTCTTCTTCCTTGTGGCACCACCATTTATGTAATCCCTAACGTTAATCAAACTGGCATATTCTCTCTCTCTCTCTTTTTCTCTCTTTCTCTCTCTCTCTCTCTCTCTCTCTCTCTCTCTCTCTCTCTCTCTCTCTCTCTCTCATTCTGTCTCTTCCCCCTCTCCTCAGAAAATGCCCAAGTCATTTCAAATTCACTTTTAACTCTCTTGACATAGGTCTTTATGGCCACTCCACTGGCCTATCAATATCGATTCCTAACAAATCTTTCTATTTCTACTCTTTCATCCATCATCATGGCCAAATGATTTTCCTTTTGCATGGATATCCTTTACTCAATTCTCTTTAATCATTTTCTATAACTGCTAAATAAAGTTCAGATATCTTTGCCATTCAAGGCATTCCATAGTCTGATACTTCCCTATAGCTTTATTTCATGTCTTCCCTCCACAACTTGTTTTTTTAACCAAACTGAACTATTCTCCACCCCATCTCTTCTCTTCTCACCCCTCTCAAATTTCCAACTCTTCTTAACTCTGTGTCTTTGCTCACACTGTTCTATATGCCTAACACATCTTCTGTCTACCCATTCCTACCTACTTATATGCTATCACGAAGAGAAGCTTGCTTTCTTCATCAGTCAACAGTGACTTTTTCCCCCACAAAAACAAAACACTATATAGCACTTTGTCTTTTTCATGGAGTTACATCTAAATTTAAACTCAATAACTTTTTTCTTTCCAGGATCACTGATGATCTCAAATTCCATTTTCAATGGCATTTTTCTAGTCTCTCCTTCATGACTTTCTGTACCACTTGACACTGCAAGCTACCCTCTTCCTTTGATCATTTCTCTTTCTTCAGCTAAGTTCTTAAGGACAGGCCTATCCTTCTCACTTATGCCTGATAGCATCATTAGCTCCTCAAGGCTTTGATCCTCATTTCCACATGAGGACTACCCTGATCTTCACAGTTTCTCAATATTTTAAATATGCTTGTTGAATTAATGAATTAGTAATGATGCAATGGATAGACACTAGACCTTAAGTCAGGAGGACCTGAGTTGAAATATGGCCTCTGACATTTATTAGTTTGTGACCTTGGGCAAGTCACTTAACCCATTTGCCTCAGTTTCCTTATCTGTAAAATGAGGATAGGGTCATTGCAAGCATCAAATGAGATATATTTGTAAAGTGCCTGGCACAGAGTAAGTGTTATATAAATGTCAACTTATTTTAAAATTATTTTTTAAAATGACTCTTTTTCCTTCTTCTTTGTCTTATTAATTTATTTACTGTTCCTCTTGACCCCCATATGTAAGTATGCCCCCAAAGCTCCATCTTTAGCCTTAGTCTCTTCTCTTTCTGTACTTGTCCTATGTCTTTCTTATAGCTTATCATCATCTCTTTATGTATGACTTCCAAATATATATATATATATATATCTGAATCAAAGCTCTTCCTGGAGCCCAGTCCCACATTTATAATCACAACTAAAAATTAAACAGTGTGATAAATCTTTGAAAGTGCTTTCCTTACAACATGGCTGTGAGGCATATAATACAAGTATTATTTTTAGAGAAAAGAATCTGTGATTTCATTCTTTTATCAAATTCTTCAACTATTCTGGAGAGCAATTTGGAATCATGTCCAAAGGTCTATAAAACTGTGCATACCTTTTGATCCAGCAGTGTCTATATTCCAAAGAGATCATAAAAGAAGGAAAAGGAGCCACTTATGCAAAAACATTTGTAGCAGCTTTTTTTGTAGTGACAAGAACTCAAAACTGAGTGGATACCCATCAGTTGGTGAATGGCTGAATAAGTGATCTTATATGAATGTAATGGAATATTATTTCTCTATAAGAAAAGATGAGTAGGCTCCTATATCCAATCTATTTTTTAAAATCCATTTTTCATGGAGCTGCAAAAATAATGTGCCAAATGCAAAGGTTTCACTGTATTATTATTTCACTCAAAATCTTTCAACAACTCCCTGTTTTCTAAAATAAAATCAAATATAAACTCCTAGCATTTGCAGGCCTCTATGATTTTGTCCCAAATGACTTTTTTTTCCAGTCCCATTTTATACTGCTGCCCCTTTCCAAAACCTACATTCCTGCTAAATTGAACATCCAATTTTCCTTCACTCTTTCTCTATGATGTCCTGCCTTTGCAAATTAATAGAAGTCGACTTCCATGCCTGGAACATATTCCTCGCACCAAATCTCCACTCCCAGAGAATCCTTACATTGTTCAAGCCCCAAAGACCACCTGTTCATGAAGTGTTTCCTGGTACCCCATTCCCTGATACTCCTCCAGCTAAAATGATTTCTCTCTGCAAAAAAATTGGGGATTCTGATTTTTCTTTTTTTGCATCTCAAGCACCTAGAATAATATTTTACATAAAATCAGCACTTAATTCTTAGTGAACGATCATATATCAGTTTGTGTTAGTTATTTTCACAACCATCATACTCCCTAACTTTATGAAGTAGAAACTATCTCTTGTTTCATATTTAAACTTTATACCCTCTTCAAGAATATCCCCTCAGTATATAAGTGTAGAGGGCAGAAATTTGGAGAAATATACTTGAAACAAGATATTAACTCAATGGAATTGATGAGATGATTGTTCTCTAGTTCACATATATACTTAGTACTTAGTAGGGTGATGTAATATTTCTCTAAGTTCACATATAATCAGTATGCTGTAATGATGTAATTACAATAAGGTATATAAGGCCCAACAAGGACTGAAAGATAGACATTCTATCTTTGATCAGCATCATGTGTCTCCTGCATTAAGATCAAGACTGGGCCAGAATAAAGAATCTAGACTCTATTCTTGACCATTCTCATGGTGTCTATCCTGCTGAGACCAAGGCCCATTCGAAGAACGCCGAGAAAGCTAGCCCGGACATTACATATAAGTGCTTAATGTTTTTAATTTAAAATATTAATATAATTGTTGAGTCTCTTAAGGGCAAAAATATTTCATTCTAGAGTCTTAGAGCTATCATTCAATATATAATAATATATTGCATGTAATATTAGATCCATATACAAACAATTTACAACTATGAGAAAATCCCCAAAGCTAATTGGTTGGTTTATATATATAATTAAAATTGGTTTTGTGGTATTTGTGTCTGTATTAAAAAAGAAGAAGAAGAAGATGCTAATAATGAGAAGCATGTGTTTCTTTAAACTGACCATTTGTGAAATAGGAAAAACACAAATTGCCTGTCTAGCTAAATGGCAAGTGGAAAGGCTTAGAGGACAAGGGCTTAAGTGGAAGAAGAGTGAGGAAAATTAAAATGACTTTTCAGTTCACCAGAGTGGAAGTTAGGATTGACAGGATGAGGCTCAGGTTATTTGGCATGTCAGTAATAAGTAAACAAACAATCTGGAACCTAAAGAATCTGGAGTGGGAGGGCCAAGCATGCAGAAATATATTCAATATCCTTTTCTTCAGAGATTTGGAATCAAGCAATTAGATTTACTTTCTCCATATTCCCATTCAATAAGATGCATGTATACATAGATATTCCTGTGTGTATATGTATACACATACATATCCTCCATCATCAATATGTGTGTGTGTTTTTTAGGTGGCGGGATGTCAGATGAGAACTTAATAGGTCTTAACTTCCAGAGGTCACACAATGGGCCAGTGGAACAGTGACAAAAGAAAGAAAACATCAGCTCCCACTAATCTAATCCCACTTTAAGAGTAGGGTCTAAGGGTTGTTTTTGACAACTAAATTTGGAATTCATCTTTACTCCCAGCCCCACATTGTTGTTGTTTATCCTTTATTCTAAAAAAAAAAAAAATATGACATCAAGGAAGTGATGCCATGACATGAATGTAAATTGAATCTGAGGGAGGGAGGGCTATTTAAAGGTCAGTGCCTTACTTTCTGCTCCAGAACCATCTGAGTCCAGTGGCAAGAAATAGATCAGGAGAAGTGGAGATGGCCCTAGATGCAATGGGAGACCTTGGTCCTTTTAAGCTAAGATCTTTAATAGGTCTTAGTTTAACTAAGGCAATACCCAATCAGTGAAGAAACAAAGCACAGGACACCTCTTATGCTGAGTTTTAAAAAATCCATCTGGAAGGGGAAGTCATTTGATCATCTCTTTTCAACCAAAGAGCATCCTAGATTATAATACTTCTAGAAAAAAGGTTAAGCTCAAAGGTTCAAAGTCACAATAATGAAAATGAGGAGGAAGGTAGGAGGAGGAGAAGCAGCAATAGAAGGATGGGAGGAAGAGGAAGAAGATAAGAGAAGGAGAAAGACAAAAGTATGTAGAAGAAGAGGAACATAAGAGAAAGAAGAGGAACAGGGGAGAGAAGAGGAAGGATGAAGAAAAGAAATAGGAAAGGAGGGAGGAGGAAGACAAGGAGAAAGAGGAATAAAAGTTCCCAAAGTCTGAGAGTATAACTATAAATAATTCTCTTTGTAAATGAGAATCTAAAATTTTGTTTGAAATTTTTTGGTTTTAGTCTGTGGAATATTTCATTTCAATTCAGCAAGGAGTTGATCAACTGCGTCCTTATGTTCACAGCCTCACAGAATCTTCCTTTGGGAACAGGGCCAAACATGTGAGTATCTCGTTCTATGTCAGCAAATGGTATCCTTAATAGGTGGCGACAGCCCTTTAAACAAGCACATGGGGGATGTTTTCCAACTAGGGCCAAAGAGCAGAGTGGAGGATTTACAAACAAAACACTTCAGTCGTTTACATTTCTGTCCTGCTGTGTAAGGCAGCTAGCAGTTTAACTGAAGGCCAAAGTCTTTCATCAATCTGTTACCATCATTGCCCGCTATGATTCTGTCCTTTCCAAAAACGACAATACAACATAAAGATAATGTGATGCAAATACAAAAACCTCTTATGATCAAGCTCCGTTTTTACTACTTTATCAAAAGCAAAGGTGAAGTGCACTACCAGAATTATCAGAGTTATAGCAGGAATGCCAATAGCAGTAATTGTTTAAACGTTGTAGAAAACAGGAGAGGCCAGATTAAAAATTAAGGATGATATGTCCCGGTCACACAAGTAGCCTAATGCTCTATCCACTACAGCTGTGCCTTTTATTAACTAAGTGGAAATTTAAAAATCTACAGATGTGACCAAATGTTGCAAGCTCCTTGGGCAAGCATCAATCTTCCCCTCTTTCTACTTTTACTGTTTGACTTTGGTCTTGGACTCTTTCTTATAATGACAGTTTTAGAGCTGTAGTCATCTATTCCCAATGTTTTACAGATGAGGAAACTGAGATCCAGAATACTAACCATTAAATCACACTACCTTTTGTTCTCACAAGATGCAAAGCAAAACTATTTACCTACTAAGTGACCTATTTTTGGGTTACCTTTTTTAAATTGTTAAAACACATATAGGGCACTTCCTACAGAAACATCCCGGTTGTGATGTTTTTAAATAAAAAATGCTGAGGGATAAAGTTTTTTCTAACATTCCCTTTCATCAAGACTGTTAGAAATCACTCTTAAGAGACCATTCAATCAGCTGACAGAAACCCAAAGAAGTCGAAAATGTGCCTGACATTCACCAGCCTAGCAAAGAAATTCTGCATATAAAGGAAAATTCCACTTGACTGATTTTGAAATATTTCAGAAAAATGGGTGTTTTCCACTAAAGTTGTGTTCTAGAAGCAAAACAGCATTGAGTCTTCACTGGTGCTTTTTGACGTTGATTGAAGAAACTCCTTTCAAAAAAGATACTCATTTAAAAACAACAACCCCTTCTGCTTGCTTATTTCTATTTTATTTTCTACCTTGCAAATATGAGGGACAGAGTTTAAAGAGTCAGCTTAAAGCACTGACTTGGAGAACAAAAAAGATTAGATATGCTTAACACTGAAAATTCACAGCCTTATTGGTTGAATGGGTTTTCTGGATCTGATTAACACATATGATCTATGTGAAGCTTGTGCACACAAAAGTGGCATAACTTAGGGATGAATTTTAAACAAATTAACTTAAATCATGATTTAAGTCAAGACAATCAGACCATTTTTTTCCTACAAAAAATACCTTAATGTCTGAAATACCTCAGAGAGTTTTGATCTTAATTTACCATATCAATCAAGCAAAAACATAATTGACCAATTTTGTTCTTTCATAGAAACTTAAAAGGTTTTAGAATGCAAACAAAATTTAAGAGGTCCTAACTAAAAATGCTGTTAAAATTTAATATTTTTTCCACTAGTCATGTTGCCTACAATATTGTCAATGACATCCATGCTTTTTAAACTTGGGATAATTATTGATTTAATCACAGAATTTTAAAGTAGGAAATGACCTTAGATTGGAGCTGTGGTGTCAAACTCATGGAGAAAAGGGGATCACAAGTCCAACACAATTCCTCTCATAACTAATCAGTCACCATAATTATTTATGTTCCTCTGGGAACTCTGAAAGGGAACCACATTTCTACTGTCATCTACTGATATAACTCTTCCAACATGTGAATTACAAACACTCAAATACTATATAACTAGTAGACATATTTCCTATCTCAATGGGCTAGTTTATATACATTCCAAGTTTAACAAACACTGAAAGAAAGAAAGAAAAATCATCTGGATTTCTCTTAGAGAAATTCACTTAGGTGAATGGGCTTTGCTTATCATGCTGGACAGTTTAGTTTCCCCAGGTATTCAGATGATGCATACAGAAATTTGTATTCCCACAACAGGAAAGAGTACAGTGCAAAGTGTGGGGCACTTGAATCTGGAAGATAAGGAATCTGGAAGATTCCTACATGACCCTTGTCAAATTATTTAACTGTCTTGGGCCTTTACTACCAGAGTTATAAATTGAGAGAGTTGGACTAGATAACTTCAAAGATTATTTCAGCCCTAAAGCTTTGAGCTACAAACTTTTGTCCTAACACATGTAAAAACCATAATAGACTCCCTATTCCAGAAAACTTATAAAATCATAATTCTAGAAAGTTTTTTGAGACACCATTCCTACTCTAGCCTGATCTTCAAGACTTACAAGGACAGCTTTATAATCTCATCTGTTAATATTTTCTAGGGTGTTGACATCATACAGGTAAGGAGATACTTCCTACTTGATCAAATTTTCCTTATTTCCCTCAGTTATTCCAAAAGAAATAAGCAACTTCTAGTCACCATTTTTGGTATATGAATTCTGTATGATTTGAAGACTAGCAAAACCTGTGCATAATCATGCTTGAATTGTTACTAATCACTTTTACAATGAGGAAGCAAGTATTTCTGGAAATCTGAATAGTCAAGTGAAACAATGGATTATGATAGACCTATAGACAGCAACAGCCTTTTCTTTAAACTAAAACTTTTTATTTTCAAAACATATGTATGTATAATTTTTCAACATTGTCCCTTGCATATAGCATGTGTTCCAAATTTTCCCCTCCTTCTCTGCACCATCCTCCTTAGATGGCAAGCAATTCAATATATGTTATACATGTTAAAATATATATTAAATCCAATATATGTACCCATATTTATACAATTCTCTTGCTCCACAAGAAAAACCAGATCAAAAAGGAAAGAAAATGAGTAAGAAAACAAAATGCAAGTGAACAACAACAAAAAGAGTGAGAATGTTATGTTGTGATGCACACTCATTTCCCACAATCCTCTCTCTGGGTGCAGATGGCTCTCTCCATCACAAGATCATTTGGAACTGGCCTCAATCATCTCATTGTTGAAGAGAGCCATGTTCATCAGAATTGATCATCGTATAATATTGATGTTGCCTTATTCAATGATCTCCTGGTTCTGCTCATTTCACTTTGCATCAGTTCATATAGGTCTCTCCAAGTCTCTCAATCATCCTGCTGGTCGTTTCTTATAGAATTAATATTCTATAACATTCATGTACCATAAATTTATTCACTATTCTCCAGCTGATGGGCATCCATTCAGTTTCCAGTTTCTTGCCACTACAAAAAAGGCTACCACAAACATTTTTGTCCATGTGGGTCCCTTTCCCTCCTTTAAGATTTCTTTGGGGTATAAGCCCAGTAGAAACACTGCTGGATCAAAGGATATGCACGGTTTGATAACTTTTTGAACATAGTTCCAAATTGTTTTGCAGAATGGCAGGATCCATTTACAATTCCACTAACAATATGTTAATGTTCCAGTTTTCCCATATCCCCTCCAACATTCATCATTATTTTTTCCTTAGCCAATCTGAGAGGTGTGTAGTGGTATCTCAGAGTTGTTTTAATTTAATTTCTCTGATCAATAGTGATTTACAGCACTTTTTTATATGACTAGAAATGGTTTTAATGTCTTCACCTGAAAATTGTCTGTTCACGTCCTTTGACCCTTTATCAATTGGAGAATGGCTTGAATTTTTATAAATTTGAGTCAATTCTCTATATATTTTAGAAATGGGGCCTTTATCAGAACCCTTAAAAGTAAAAATGTTTTCCCAGTTTGTTGCTTCCCTTCTAATCTTGTCTGCATTAGTTTTGTTTATGCAAAACTTTTTAATTTAATATAATCAAAATTATCTATTTGGTGTTCAATTATGAGTTCCAGTTCTTCTCCTTCTCCACATATCTGAGAGGTAAACTATCCTATGTTCTTCTAATTTAGTACCAGTCTTAAGGACAAGATGATTAGGGGGTCCAATTTGAGTAGTACTAGGAAAATCTTCCTAACCCAAACTATCTTCCCAGAGCTTATCATTGATCCAGTCAATCCTACTGTTAATTTTTCATTCTTTTGCATTAAAAAATTTCCTCTAATTGTTAATATGCAGATAGGACTGGAAGGATAACACAAACAGAACACAAGTCAAAAGTCAGATTCCTGGATTTAGTTCCTGATTCTGCTACGTATTGCCTATTTAAGCAAATGACTTCAACTTCTTGGGTTCTTAAATGGGACCCAATACTTATTACCTGTGTGGCTGAATTCAGTTCAGTTAAGCTCTCTGAGTCACTTTTTTTCTATCTATAAGATGGAAATAATACTTGTGCTACCTAACTCACGTGGTCTTTACGATCCTAAGTGAACTTTTTAACTTTTTGTAAACTCTAAAGTAATGTGCAAATTTGAGACCATAGATCCAGGGTTGGATGGAGCCTACTCTTCCTATTACAGATGGAAAAAAAAAAGAGAGGTCCAAAGAGATTGTGATTTGTCTGTGGTCACACAAACATTAAATGGAAGAGAGAGATTTCCAGCTTACGTCTTAGGACACAACTTCACCTCTCTTTTCACTGTCCATGTTGTTGATGATGATATTTCCCTTATACAATGCTACTTCTTGAATTCTTAGAAGGAATCTGCAAACAGCAACAATGCCAAACTGAAAATGATTTTAAATCAAAAGTCTTTTACCCCAAAAGTCAATGAGAAACTCAGTCCAATTCTTGAAAACACACCTATGATTCAAGTTTGCCCGTTGTTTTACATATTTTTTAGTATGAAGAAGAAAAAAAACAAGAATCAAGAGAATCTGAGTCTTTACTGCCCCTTCCCTCCTAATCATAATCAGTCATCTATCTCTGCATCCTGATCATCACCAACCCTTCCTGCAAAGAGGTGAAAGTAGAAAAGAAGAGGCTTTGAGGGAGGCAATGAATAGCATTACATCACCTCATCTGATCTTTCCCATTATCAACTCAATTACTAATCTCTAATTAGTAATAGTTATAAAAATAGATGGAAAGGAAAAAGTACATAGGAAATTCTTTGCATTTACGAGTCCCAAAATGGGGAGGGGGAAGAGAATGGGGACAAGGGAAATGGAGCAGAAAAACACTTATTAATGAAAGAGATTTACGCACAAAAGGATTCTTTAAAATACAAAATGCTTTGACTAACTACCTTTCTTTCCCTTTAAAACTTCATTTTTCCAATAAGTTTTCATTCTATTAAATACACAAGGAAAGTCTGAATTTTATGGTCTTAATCTCTTTTGACTCTTCTCCTTATACCTTGATTCTAACCAAGAAGTAATATTCTTCTTTCAATGATTTCCAGTAGCATACAGGAGGAAGAGAGGGTGGGAATGGGGATAAAGCACTAGGGAAATAGATGTTTCTAGAAAGCAATAAGAAAATTCAAAACTGAGAATATAGATCATAAATCCTAACAATTTCACAAGCTAACCATGATGACAAATATTATACACTGTAAAGTACTTTATATTTTTTCAAATGTTTTCCCATCTATTATTGTAAGGATCAAATGAGATAATAATAGGTGAAGGGTTTAGCACTATATAAACCAGAGGGATTATCATTACTTACTCTTTTGATTCTCACAACAACCCCATGAAATAGGTAAGGATTATCTTTATCCCCAATTCTAAAAGTGAAAACTCAAGCTCAGATTGGGAAACTATTTCATATAATGTCACACACCCACTGTTGTTGTAAAGTCACACATCCATAGTTGTTGACATTGAGTTGTTGCAGTCATGTACTATATTCTCTCAATCCATTAGAGGTATTCTTGGCAAAGATACTTGAATACTTTGCCTGTTTCTTCTCCAGTTCATTTTACGGATGAAGAATTGAGGCAAATAGGATTTAAGTAACTTGTCTAGGGTCACCCAGCTACTAAGTATCTGGGATGGAATTTGAACTCAGGCCCTCCTGACTCAAGGTTTGGAATATTATCCTTTGTGCCACTTAAATGCCCCTAAAATATATGTGTAAAGATATACATCACATATCCAGTAAGTGATAAAACCAAGACTGGAGTCCAGGTGCCTTAACTGTTCAACTTTCCACTAACCACCAAGACCCTCTCCTAGAAATCTACATGGACTAGCAGATTTTGTTTACTGTGCCAGAAGATTGTGTTTGCATTTAGGATAAAATTCAGCTGAACAACTTAATACACAACAGCTTAACCATAGCTTGGCTTATAATTAAGAGGTCTTAATTTCCAAAGGCATTATTAAAAAACATGATTTGGTCATCAAATGTAAAGCATGAAAAACATAGTCATGAAAATTAAGAAGAGTTAATTTTCTTGCATAAGAAATTCAAAGGAAATACAAATGTCCTAGAGTAAATATGTGAATTTCATGTTGTCATGCTGATTTGCTGGAACATATTTCTTCATTTTTTAATAAAACAAAAAAAAATTAAAAAATAACACATCAATACTTCAGGGTTTTAGAGGCACTGGGCCTATAATAGTTACTTAATATCACCAAAGATATTTTGGAGGTGAGAGTAACAAAAGTGATGGGTGAAAATCACCTTCTAGGATTCTCCAAACTGGAATTCTCATCCTGGCCCTGCCACTGGGTGGCACCCATACTGGGTGGCATTGAACATGTAGTCTTTCTAGACCACAGTTCTTTATAAAATTCAGATTAGGCTACAAATTTGATTTTAAAATTTATGTCTATGATCCATCAAACTGATCAATATGAATTCTCTGTCACTGATAAAAATACTAAGTAAAATTACAATTAAATTATACTAAAAATTGAGGCAGTTTTTAGCTACTAAGATGATATTCCTAAAGTCCAGGCTTGACTATGCCAGCTAATCCCTTGATTAAGAAGTTTGAATGATTCCCAGTTGTCTCTAAGATAAAAAACAAATTCCTGTTTTAAATTGAAACTTCACAATTTAGCTCCAGCCTTCCTTTGCTCTGCTTTACACACTATAGTCTAGCCTTAATGGCCAGCTTGCCATTTCCCACATATGAGATTTCATCAGCAGACCTGGAATGCAATCCCTCTCCCTCTCTTCCCCTTCAAAGTTCAGCATGAGGCACTTGCTTCAAGAGCATTTTTCTGATTCTATGAGTGATTAATACCCCACTCCCAAGTCACCTAATGTTTATTCTGTAGCTATCTTAAATTTACTCATCAGTGAGCATGTTGGGGACTAACTAGATGGCATGAATAGACTGCCAGGGTGGAGTCAAGAAGCCTCCTCTTCTAAGTTCAAATTTGGTTTCAGACACTTATTACCTATGTTGACTTTAGGTTGTTTGCCTCAGTTCCTTATTTGTAAAATAAGCTGCAGGAAAAAAATGACAAATCATTCCAACATTTTTGCCATGAAAACTCCAAATGAGGTCATGAAAAGTCACACATTATTGGAAAACGACTGAATAGCAACAAACTGGTTTTTGTAACTATTAGATAGTTCTAGCTATCTAGAATTTCACAAGTTATTATATTCAGGATCTATAAGAGACTTTTAAACATCATCTATTTACAAATGTACAGAAGGAAAATAAACCACTCCAAAAATGGATGGAGATGGCAGAGAGTGTATCACTTTCTATACTTGCTTCCCCACTGCCTATGCTTTGATTCAAAGAAGACACTAAGTTTAGGTTGCTGAACACTTTTCCATCATAAAGTAAGGTGCCTAATCATCTGCCCAAAGTCTTAGATTATAGGGAATTTCCTGTTTTGAGAAAGATGTCTTACCATTTCTGTGTTCTCCCTTTCCAAAGCACAATGTTCCCAATATCTCTCTTACAAATACAAAGATAGCTATCCACTCTTATAAAAATTTCCTCCACAAAAGTCATGAATCAGATCTGCCTGAATTTACTCACTGAACCAGTTAGTTCCTGAGCTTAGGTAGATTCAGTCATATACAAAATTAGAAATCTGGGCCTTCCAGGTGGTCTTCACCCATGTTTTACCTTCCTGTGTTCAATCTCAGCCTATTGGCAGGCCTACAGAAGCAGTAACTAAGATGAAGATTTATATAAACAGAAAGAATAGTGCTGAGGAATCATAAAGCCTGAAATTCCCCTGGGATCATGATTCACATGCTGAAGACCAACATAGTACATTCTGCAGTTCAATTTATGGGCTTTCAAAGAAAGTACTGCTGGCAAATTCTGTTTCCAAGTCCAAAAGCTTGGGCAATTAATTAAAAGCTGCCTACCCAATCACATGGCAAAAGCCACAGCTTTACAGATTACGCTAGTCACCCAGGGTGAAGTCAGCTTTCAAACATTTGCCCCCATGGAAACAACCTCCACCCTTACTGAACCTGAGCAGTCAGAATATTTCAAATATAGATTTCAGGGTTTAAAACCATTGACCTCTCCTCATCAATAGGTAAGATTAATATACCCTGGCAACCAGGGTCACTACAGGAAGCTGGAAATGCCTTCCAGAGGAACTCTAGAATCCTTTTCAGTTCTAAAATGTTATGACTTCATTCAAGAGGAAGAGAAATAAAATAAAAACAATGCCTTAATAGTGAATCAAGTGTCTCCCCTTCCAAAAAGACTCCTTTTATCTCCACAGTTGAAAGCAATCTCTCCAACCTGAAATTTTCTCATAGTATTTTTTTTTTTTGGTTCTTTCTTTTGTTCTTAACATCTAACTTTATCAAACTAATCTATGAGTATGTCATCTTTCCTTCTACTAGACTCTGATAAAAATTGCCTTCTTTTCTCCCATTTCTGTATGCCCAGAACCAAAGACCATGCTTCACTTAGCATTTGCACAAAGGAGATACTCTATAATGTCTATATGATTTTAGCAAAATCACTTAAGTCTGTCTAAGGCTTAGTTAATTCATCTACAAAATAGAGATTAATCTAAAAGTATTTCTTAACTAAGTATAAGGTATGAGACTTTGTATTAGGGATGATAATAATAATAGCAATAAATATCTCACAGAGTTGTGGTAATCAAATTACATCATGCTTATGAAAAGTGACCAAAATAGATTAGTTTTGTAACTGTTAAACTCTAGATATTTCACAAGTCACTGTACCTTAGGTTCATAAGAGACCTTTAAAAAATCAACATCTATTTTTAAGTGTATACAAGGGAAATAGATACACCACTCCAAAAATGGATGGAGATGGGAAATGAAAAATAGTGAATAGTTTTGAAAATCATTTTTGAGAAGCAGCATAGTATACTAGGCAGAGCACTGTTACTGAAATCAGAGCAACCAGTAACCATAGGCAAATTAGTTTAACCCTCTGGCTTTCTTCCCCTGTAAAATGAGAGAGCTGGACAAGACCTTTGAAACCCTCATGTTTCCATATTTCAATGATCAATTGTTTACAATTATGTTAAATTTGTGTGAACATACAAATCTACAGAAATTTGCTAATTCCGTTCTTCAAACAGGACAATCCTGACTCATTCAAGTCACATCCAAGTTCCCAACCTAAAAAGAGAAGTAGGCTCAGGAGACCAATAAATATTTAGTATGGCCACTGATCAAGATGAAATTACCTCAAAAATGAACATTTGATTTCTCTATGATTAATCTATATTGATATTTGCATTTAAGCATATGGGAAGATCCTTATCAACTCAACAATGGCTCCCTAAGTTTCACCTAGTCCAAGGCTAGCTAACACAGTCCTGGGACAACACATAGCTCTTCTGAATTATGTGAGCAATCCAGGAAATAGGAATGGAGAATAAAAACTGACATCACAAATTTATTGGAAATAGCTAATTTTGTAAGTCATGCTATGTTATAAATGAGCAAGGTCTAAAATGAGACTGTACTATGGAATCATATGAAAGGGCTTTACCCAATAAGCATTATATTTAGTATAAAAACTAAAACTTAGGAAGAAATATAGTATGACATATATTGGATTACTTGCTGTCTAGGGGAGACAGTAAGGCGAACAGAGGGAGAAAATTTTGGAACACAAGGTTTTATAATGATAAATGCTGAAATCTATCTTTGCACATATTTTGAAAGTAAAAGGCTATTTTTTAAAAAAT
This sequence comes from Antechinus flavipes, assembly GCF_016432865.1. Taxonomy (NCBI): domain Eukaryota; kingdom Metazoa; phylum Chordata; class Mammalia; order Dasyuromorphia; family Dasyuridae; genus Antechinus; species Antechinus flavipes. The sequence continues at coordinate 358,436,954 of NC_067398.1, read as the reverse complement.
TGTTTGGCTAGATCATATCTTATAACATTCAAAATGTGTTTTTTTAATACCTCATTTGGACATTTGAAACAAATAAGCTATGATTATATAGCCTCATGAACTAAAGGTGTATCCTTTCTCTTGAATCTCTCTAAACCCTGTTTGTTTAAATTGCCTTGAAGGTTTTCCTTTAAAAGTACGAAACTATATCTCAGTCAGCTCTGTTAAAAAATCATCTCTGCCTTGAGGAAGGCCAGACAGAAGGAGACATTAGCATTTTACTCTGTATTCAGAGAGCTGTGTCCACTCTATTTTAAGACATTTTTTTAAAAACCCTAGTTTCTCTCATTAGAAGCAGCAGCAACTTAATTTTCTACATGCTAAAATTGAAACAGTTGTTTTGAAAACTGGGAGTGGAAGGAGTTATTAGATCATCATCTTTGCAGTGAGGACTTGGCTTTATCCATAGTAGGCAAACCTATTTTCAAGTAATATCAGGGGCATTTAAGAAGGAGATGTGGAGAATAGTGTCAAATTTCCACTCTTTTTCATGCCTCAGCATAGGGCCTTTCAAATAACAGGTACTTGATAAATGCTTTCTTAATTGAATTTCTTAATAAAATTAAAGCTCAGAATCATTAAACTAGGGAATTCAATGGCAGTATTCTATAACTAGGATCTTATCTCTTTCACTTTCGGAAAATCTGAGTCATTATTTTTAGTTATTTTTAGATTTGTTATCTTAGTACTTATTATCCAAGGCACAGGGATGAAGTTTCTTTCTTTCTTTCTTTCTTTCTTTTTTTTTGTAGTACGAACCCATGATTTCACTAGTATCAAAAGTCCTGATGATTAAACTCATTCAACCAATGCAGATCAGCAACTGTCCAGCAAATTAATCTTGGAGAATTGTCTTGCTATAGAAAGTTAAACAGCCAGAATTGGTCAAGGTAAGACCTGTGAATCCAAGATTGTGTCTCCATGCAGTAAACTCCCCCTAGTAGTTTAAGGTAAAGAAAAATTATCATTACACAAAAATATTTACCAATGAATTGATCACTTATCAAATTAGTTCCTACTTAAAGTTCTTTCATTAACATTAGTACAATCCCTAACTATTTAGTTAATATTCAGCCAGTTCCCAGTTGATTTTCCATAGGTGTTCAAAGAAGATGATTTGACTGTCAAAAGATGGAGAGAAGCACTGAGAAAAATTGATGAAGTCTTCAAATACTTTTGTGACAATGTCCTCCTTATAATGGGACAGAGAAAAAAATCAAGCATGAAGTAAAGAACATTTTATTGTGTTATCTGGTAGGGACAATTACGACAACAACAAAATCAATATTTGGTTCAGTTTTTATTTTTTTAAATAGTTGTAGTGATGCAGTTGTTGTTGATTGTAGTAGTAACTGTAGTTGTAGAAATTATGTAGGTGTTTTAGTAATTTCCCATTCTTCATGACCCCATTTTGGTTTTTCTTGATGAAGATACTGAGTGTTGGAGAACTTCAAAATCAGCAGGAATCACTGGATTTCCTGAGATAAAAAATTGTTGATAAAATTGTTGCAGAGTTCAAAACCAGCAGGAATCATTGGATTCTCTGAAATATGATAAGATTGATGCAGGACTTCAAAATCTGCAGGTTTCATTGGATTCCTTACACATATGAAGTAATGGACAATAGATTCCTTTTGGACTATTTCTAGGACTTATGGACATGTATAATTTCTTATGTTGATTCATGTTATTTGTTACATCACTACTAGCCTGTGTTATATTGCTATGTGCTTATGTAATTATGTGTAATACCTCCCATGTTGATGGATTTATGTATACCTGTTTCAAGTGAGACCCTTCAGAAACCCACTAATCTAATTTGATTCCCTATTTCCTTTGGTGTTTTCATCTCCCTTCCTGCGACGTCAGGGAGGGTGTGACCACCTCCTTTTATGGTGTTTTCACCCCTTTTTTGAGGAGTCAGGGAAAGCTGCTTTTGGGGGTTCTCACCTCCTTGAGAAGTCAGAGAGGGCATGACCACCTATGTTCTAAAACAAAAGAAAGCGGGAGATGTTATGGGCCAGAACTCTGAACTTGAAACAAAGGATTCTCATAAGGTTCTAACTCAGTGGAATTGATAAAGACAATGATTGTTTATCATGGTGCTTAATAGTTCTCTAGTTCAGTACATGTACTTAGTACTTAATATAGTTCTAAAAGATTCACACCTATGATAAGAGAGCATATAAACTCAGACAAACTCAGCCAGACTGAGAGGAAGAGAAGACAAGAAAACTAGAGGCAGGAGCTTAAGCTCTCAGAGGCTCAGAGAGAGAGAGCTAGAAAAGTTAGAGAAGATAAGCATACTAGAAGTTTTTGGAGTCAAGGAGACAGAAATTCATTTCACCTTCAGTCAGGCTCCTGGTGGCTGGCCTGGCCTCTTGCACTTCCTCCACTGAAACAAAGACTCCAGAAAGCCTTTAAGAAAGCTAACTGGGCCCCAGGAAAGGAGACAAGACTTTTAAAGAGTGGGGAAATGAAGGATACTCCCAGAGACCCCAGGAAAACTGAACCAGAGAACATTACACTGAAGTAGTTTATCATTTCCTTTAAAAATAGTACATAGTTGTAATTATCACATAAATTGTGTTTAAAGATAAAATAATTATATTTTCTTAAATTTGTTTCATTTTTCAAGGTAAAATCTTAATCAAGTAATTCCTTTTTACTCTCTACTGTTTACTATGAAATTGGGGGAAATCCTCATTTGAAATGGATTCACCTTGTGACCTTTTCTGTTATTAGTTATCCTTAAAAAATGAAGATCTCCTTATATTTGCTCAGCTGATATAACAATGTTAAAGAGGCCAAAGTGTTTAATTCAATCTCCATGTAGATCTATATTTGCTTTATTTTGCCATCACAGAGGGCATCCCTGCCACCTATCTGATAGGTGAAAGCCATCACATCAAAAAATTAGAACTTAGGAAGAATGTGTGGATGCCTTGGAATCTTTACCAGTATAGTAATATTACTGACAAGAAATAGTGTCACCTTCATACAAAAGAATCACACAATTTAGACTTGGAGACATACACAAAAAAACTTTATTGATGATTTTTGCGTGGTTTTTCTTTGTTTTATTAGCTCTTATTGATAGCCAAACCCACTAAATCAATTCTCTGTACTATCAATAGTATTTTAAGGAAATAGTGAAGGGCAGTTGCTAAGGGCATCTATTTATGTGAGGAATAGAACATAGTTAAAATAGGGATAGAATAGAGATCAAAAAGCCTGGATGCTGAATCCTCCATCTAGTTTCTGTACCTTAGATAATTTCTCAATTAATTTTCCATCATTACCTTATCTTCTATTAAAAAAAAATTATGAGAATTGCCAGTGAAGTAGTTCTTAATAAGCAAAAACATTATTAACAGTACAACAATTTTTTCAAGTCAAACAATGCAACAAAGTGGGGTGTGAGCTTAATTTAAGAGGGAGGAGATGGGATTAGTCATAAGGAAGAATTTCCCAACAGAAAATAGTGTTTAAATGCTAGAATGGGTGGCTTAAGTGAAACTTTTGTCTCTAAAGGTCTTTTAAAAAGAATTGTTCTCATTGATTTCAAGATTCAGCTAAGATTTTGCCTAAGGCAGGAAATGACTTAGGTTCACTTTACAAGCTTAGTTTGTACAAGTAATATTCAGAAAGTGGATTTTTAAAAAGGGCTTCTTAAACTTTTTCTACTCTCAATTCTTTTTTTCCAGAGAAATTTTTATGTGACCACAGGCATATAAGTATATAAATCAAACAATTACTGATAATAAATTATAACTTCTTGATGCCCTCATTTAATTATAAGACCTGATATGGGATCATGAACCATAGTTTAAGAACTGTAATAAATTGTAAGAAATAAAATATCTTACCAAAAGCTCCACTGACTCACTGATGAATGCAGGAAAGATTTATTTTCCATTCTTGCAAGAATGGGTGCTAGGTAAGTAGATACACCTTTGAAACTCCAAAGTCAGCATTTTATTTTCTATCTTTAAGCATAAGACCCTCCCTTTTACCATTAATTGGATGTTACAGAAGTTATATGACATGAATTTTACTACATAACCAGTCCCTGTTCCCAAGGAACTTATATTCTAGAAGGTAACAGAAGAGGGCTAAGGGCAAAGAACAAAAGATTGTTTTCAAATCTCAGGCCACCACACCTGATTACCAAAGTCAGTCCCTGCTCCCAAGAAGTTTACATTCTTTTGGGAAAATATAACCTTCATCCTTAATTATTCCTTGATGTCCTTATGAGTTTCAGTTTTCTAATTTTAAGTTTTATTTCTCTCCAATTTAATTTTCATAACTATGGAAACCAAATGCTCTTCCATTTCTTACAATCTCCCCCATCTTTTTTTCCTCTTTAATAATTTAGTTTCCCCATCCTTTTTTAACTACCCAAATTTGGCTAATTTTAAAAAAAAATTCCTTACAAAGGATAATTCCTGAATGCTAATTCTTCTGACAGGGCTGTACTAGGAGTGAAACTATCTCCAATTGTAACATATTCCCTCCTTTTTGCCAATAACCTTTCTAGAGTCCTTCTATTTTCCCATGCCATTCTGGTAGTGGCATCTAACTATTCTGTTATTCCCTTCACTGCACCTCTGGTGTAACTTATCCGATGAATGAAGACCAGAATTCACCAGAAGAGTGAAGAACCAAATTCAGAACTAGATTCCTAGCCTTGAATTCATCAGTTACTATCCTTGACCTAATTCTTCCTGATTCAGTCTTAGTTTCTTCATAAAATGTCAGGGTAAAAGAAATAACCAATTGAGTTAGTGCACAGGTACTCACCCAGTTCCTGGGAAAAGCAGTTTTGAGAGGACTGCCACCACAATCCCACCCAAGGTTTGCTTGGGGTATGCTCTTCCCTAAGAAATTGCTAGAGCTACCTTCAAGTTACACTGCCCCTATAATCCCCAGACTTTGGAATCTTTCACCCTGCCAGGAGAGGCAAGCTGATTGATGTCTAGAGCTAAGGGGCTAGTATAAAGTATTGTAATTCTCCCTAGGAATGTTATTTTGGGAATAGGAGCAATTCATTCTCATGTTTTTCCATGCTCAAAGGGAATGGTACTATCTGGGCTTGGAGCAACCCATAAAACAAACATAGAAACTGGTTTTTGTTCAGACTCTTTACAGAGTACTTTACCAATTCTACCTAGGTGTCACTGTCTATGGCTTGCCTTAAGTGCTTGATTCCAAATCTTCCTAAGAGAGCTATACCTATTTCCAAATTACTCTTTGAACAATATTTTCTAAATGTCTAGCTCTTGTAGCAAACTGAACATTATTCCAAATTGGACAGTCGGTTCCATAAAAATCCTCTTTTTCTTTATCAGGACACAAACATTTATTGTACCTACTTATTTACATCTAGTCAAGCCTCTATAATTCTAACTTGACAAGCATCAAACTTGTAGGATATCTTTCCTAGTAATATTAACCTAGATCTTAATCTGATGTCCTCATTCTAAGCCCCAAATTCTATTGTATCAGGGGAGTAAAAGCATTAATAATCTCCCCCCTTCACAAGATTGATGAACTCCTTATAGGGAACCCACTCAGACACTGGATAGTTTGGAGTTTCTTTACCAATAAGTTCCAGTTCATTCCCAAATCAATGCGTGATGATCTCATCTTCTGAAACTACTTCCTATTGAGAATGGATGTTGAAGTGGGTCATCCTATAGGGTCCCATTTGGAGGGGCTTGAGCTGATTAAAGATCTAGTCAGTTGAATCAGATCTCTGAAGCTGGTCAATACAGCTGCTTAGTGGTGGTCATTTGAAGGTGAATTGCTCAAAGTTTAGAGAAAAATAAAACTAAGAGAACCAGAGAGAGAGAGGGTAAGAGAGCACTAAAAACAGAACCCTCATTCTTGAGAGGTGTGCTTATACCTTCCCTGAAGATTCTGTATATAGCTTGTTAGGCATTTAATAAAGACTCCATTATACCCCAAAAGCAATTTTCAGAAAGGGAAAATCCCATCAGAATAACATGTATTCACAAAATCATTCCTTAACAGGTCACATTCACCTGTTAAAAGCAGGATATTGAGATAGAAAGATTAACCCAGACTTCTGTATGAAGCATGTGTAAAGCCTCTCTGCCACTGATGTTGTTGTTGTTTTTCCTAGACAAGTAAACCCTCTTTTGCTAGGGTTTATTGTAAGATGGCCTGAATGAGGTCAATACATTGGTCAGCAGCTTTTCATACAAATTATTCAAAAGAAAGCATGTTTGTGCCACAAGACACATTATGCAAACAAATGCCATTCTCATATTAGTAACAAACTTAAATAAAATTGACTTTTTCATTGATATAACAAACATTCCATAAGTTACATCCCTCCAAAAAAACACTAAAATCCTCTTCTGCTTTAGTTTCAATAATAAATAAAATAACAGGTTCCATAGACAGTTGTATCAATTATTTGAAACCTTTGAGGACTTTATTTCATATAGACATATACATCTAGCAACAGATAGATGTCTGGGTCAAATACTCATTTACTTAATTACAATACCTAACTATAATTATAATTATACAATATTTTCAGATCAAAAACCACAAGATATTACATACTTGAATTGTGTTTATGGTTTCTATTGACCACTTACTCTGATTATAGAAATTTGGTGTAAGAGGAAAAAGCAGGGGCCTGATTATAATAGCTAACAATCCCACGGTATAGCTAACTCAGGAATCCATTTGAGTAACTTAATGGTATTTCTCTCAAATGGTGAGTCACTAACTTAATTCAAATAATAATTCCCAAATTCAAAACTCAAAACATCAGTTGTAATCCTAAGAGATTTCATCTCAATAGCAAATTTCACTAATCAGAGATTTTAAATTCAAAGCTATCTAACTCATATGCCTGCAGAGCACAGCCAAAACTAGAGGCAGAACTGTCAGGTTTAAATCCTACTTAGGTACTTCAAGAAAGCTATAGATCATATTTGCTATCATTTTAAACAATGAGGCCTTGATACACTCAATAAATATTAGATACTCTGCTGAATGGGTTTTCAAATAACTATTTCAGAGAATTTGCAGAGAATTAACCAGAAACCTAACAAAGTTCTTTTAAAAATTTAAAAATTAAAAATTCCTTTAAAAGCCCTTTAAAAAAACCTAACAAAGTTCTTTAAAAAAATTTTTTTTAATTTTTTTTAATTTAAAAATTTCTTTTAAAAATTAAATATTTTAAAAGTTCTAAAAAATTAAAAATTCCTTGCATTGCTAATCTACATTGTGATGGAGCATCACAAACGACTTTGCCTTAAAACAACCACAGACTTGAAAAATAAAAACAAATATTCAATTATCAACACTGTGTAAACCTAAGCTATTCCTTTAAATAACAGAAGCAATAAATGTTAAAAGAATTAACATTTATTATGGGCAGGGGTTGGGGGGGTGAGCTCCAGTGAGTGGGTTTGTTTTCTCACTTCTAAGTAGCAGCACACACAGTGGGAAAAGGGTGGACTAAGCCTTCACCTTCCCAAGCCAACAGATCATGCAAATAACTAGCATACAGTTTTTTTAATTCTAAATGTCCTAACTACCAAAAATCCCAATCAAAAACTTTCAGAAACCTAAAGGTGAAGTGACTAGAATTCTACACCCAGAACCAAGTATTTTCCAAACCTGGCAAGTTCACAAACCAGGGAAATGGACCCCAAAGCAGGGCCGGAGTCCTCCTCCCCTGCCTGTCCAACCCCATTTTAAAGTCCTTGAAGCAGGCAGGGAGAAGAAGCCCCTGAAAGATTTCAGTTTAGCTTCATGCTTCATCCTTTTGGGAGGTGTTCCAGTCTGAGATCCAAGTTATGTTAAACTCCTGAGACCCACCCTCTGTAGAGGTCTTGAGCAGTCTTGCCTTGCCATGCCCCATCAGGAATCCCAGTTATGTCCCTGAGGTTAAATTTTCCTATAACATCTACTTATGGGTCATCCCATGGCTGCTGCCTTCCTTTGGGTCAGTCCACAATGGCACTCTGCTTCGGGTGTCTTTCTCCTTCTGCTTTCCTATCCCCTATTCCAACTGGTATCTTTACTAACTCCATGACACTTCTCAACCCTACTATTCCTCTTTATAGCTAGCTGACTCATGGGGTGTTTCCTTTCTCCTGACAAATGGCAAGTTCCACAAAGAAACTTGCTGTTGTCATCATTAATTATTAAAATCCCTTTCTATGCTCTGCCACTCTATTCCATATTTAGCATTCCTGGTGTCCATTGTATCCCGTATTTTGTCTGTAACCTCTTTCCTAAAAAAAAAATCTACCTTTTGCCAAAGAAAATGACCATTATGAATTCTTCACATGACCTAATCCCAATTTTAGGTTTCAATATTATGACAATAACCCTAAATAACTTAATTAGCAGTCTCAAACGTTTCATAAGTGATAGCCAAATGGACATTACACAGGCTATTGCAAAAATGGATGAGAATTTCATGTAATTTACAGTCAGGTTTCCAATTTTAACATACACACCAAATGGAAAAAAAAGTTTTTAAAAATCAATACTTTAGCTTGTAAGATTCTAACTGGATGTTCCATTCAAACTATCAGTTGCTTTTGCAAATCAATATTTCTTGTCACTTGTTTTTAAAACCACTTTTTTGAACTTTAAGATTCACAATATAAGTAATACCTAAAGAACTTTGGACCAAATTTCATAATACAGCAGAACTAACAAAATTTTAAAGCATGGCTCATAATTTTTACAAATTGCCCAAAATACAATTTAAAAAGCAACATATTTCATCTAATTAGGAGATATAAACATGTGGCTTCTTTAGGTAAGTTACTAAAGAACTTTAATAACCAATTTTTTAGTTAAAATCAAATCAAACACAGATTTAAACTTCTAGCAGCAAAACTTCAATATTAATGTATACATATTTCTAAAAGCTTATTCCCAAATGCATCAATTGAAAGTAAGTCTATTGTATACAATTTAAATTTAAACATACAGTAATTTAGGCCACATTTTGGGGAGAAAACTCTTCTTCCACCTCAAAAACTCCATTCTCCTAGACTGCCTGAAATGTTTGAAATGGCAATAAATTATTTGAGACCTGAAATGGAAACAGGCCCCTGGAAGCAAAATGGAAATGGTTCCTATCTCTCTTCCTAAATTTTGTACTCTTCCCTTTGGTGGATTGCTATACTGGAAAGGAGGGAAGATTTTAAAATATAAAATGGATTTCCCTAGATTTCCTCAAGGCATGAGGCCATAGGCTACACTCTTTTTACAGAGTCCAGTATCTCTTAAGAAGAGTTTTGGGACTCAGGATTGGGAAATATAGAATACCCATCTGGAGAGAAACTGAAGCTGACTCCAGAGCATGGGGCTTTGGGGAGCCTACTGTTCTTTGGAAAGAATGAACTGGACATAAGTCCACATACAGTAGCTCTGGTAATTCCCAGTTCCCTCTAAGGAGAGAAGTTTAAAAACTCAAAAAAATTCAGGTTAGTTTGCATCAAGATATCTTAAAAGCAGCATTAAATCCTAAAATGGCCACATTTTTTCCTTTGTAATTCAACTGACTGGGGAAAAAATAGAAGATAAAACACACTCACATACACAAACACAAACTGTTTTTAGATTCTTTTTCTTTCTGTTTAGTACATAGTTGTTCCTTCCCTATTTCCTAGAGAAGAACCTCTTCTCTTCTGGGACCCCACTTCTCTACTTCTCCTCTTGAATTTTTTTTGTAAATATTTCTTGTGCAGATCCTTCCTGCATCCCAATGTGTAGATCTCCACACTCCAGTGACTCCAGATCACTAATATTTATTCAACTCTAGATTTCCTGACATCGCCTCTCTTCCAGGACTATGAGAGAGGTATGTCCCAGAAGTTCCCACTCCTTGGTGCTATTAAATTCCCCATCTTACCAATCTGCCTGACACTTCAGATCCTCTAAGATGATCCCAGCCATCAAAGGCAATATTAGAGAGTCCTAGTTCTTACCTTTGGTCTGTGCTCAGAGTTGCCTGACTGCTGCAGAACCCACTCAAGTTCCCTTCCTGATTTCCTGGATTCATCACTGGTCTTTCTTACCAATGCAGTCCTGGGATCTTGCAGAATCTATGAGTGGGGGACCTGGAGCAGCTGAACGACGAGGCCATTGAAATTAATGGGATGCATCTCCTTGTGCTTTGATAGAGGTTACTCTGAACTCATAATGTCTAGCTCCCGGATGAGCTCCCATTTATAAGAAACAAAATATCTTACCAAGAACTCCACTGACTCACTGATGAATGCAGGGAAGATTTATTTTACATTCTTGTAAGAATGGCGTGTGAGAAGGTTAAGTTTCAAAATGACACTTTTTAAACTCCAAAGGCAGCATTTTGTTTTCTATCCTGAAGCAAAAGTCCCGCCGCTGATCCAATAATTGGATGTTACAGAAGTTACACCACATGACTTTCCCTCCACCCCTTATTACATAGCCAGTCAGTCCTTCCTCCCAATGAGCTCACATGCTAGAAGGGGAAGATAACAGAGTAGGGTTAAGGTCAAAGAATAAAAAGATTTTTTTTCAAATCTCAAACCACCACCCCTCATTAAAGTAAGCCCCTGTCCCTAAGGAGCTTACATTCTTTTAGGAGAATATAACCTTTAACCTTGATTATTACTTGATTATTCCTTGATGTCCTTGTGGGTTTCAGTTTTCCATTTCTTCAATTTAATTTTCATGACTGTGGAAACCAAATGCCCATCCATTTCTCATAGCAACTAAGCTTCCTGACGCCAGAATGAACAGAAATGTTGTCTTGATTTTCCATTTGGCTATGCTTTTTGGCTTGTTCCAAAACTGCTAAAGATAAACACTTCAGTATATTATTTATCACTGTTTTAAGAGATGATACATGCATTATCAAAACAAAATTTAAAGAAATACAAACACCTAGGTCTAATGAAGTACCTATCTTAATGATGCCTAACAATTATCTCTCCTGCTTTTTTAAAACTGGCTTTCCACCCAAGGTTCTATAAAGTTTCTGCAACCTTCCTGGAACACATTCATAACTCTAGTGCTTCAGGCTAACTTGGCATCAAAAGCTTTTGCAAGTTAATTTCCATCTGCCAGATGCTTCCCTTCGGCCTTTGACCTGTTCTTTAAAGGATGCTTCCAAACTAATCAGTGAGAAAGGATTAAGTCACTTAATTAATACTGCTAGCCAGAATTATTCAGTTAAATTCGATATTAAGTCCATTAAACAAAGATATGTAGATGAATGAACATACCATTGATCTTGTTTTTCAGTAAATATTTATATCTCAGACAAACACTGCTGATAGATGGTAAACTGATTCAAGAATTGATCAGAGACAAGATAATAAACTGGATTGAATTCAGGATACCTGAATTCCTGAATAGGATACCTCCTTTTGCTTGGTCCCATTACTCACTGAAATAAAAACTCATATTTTAAACACCAACATAATCAATTCTAGCAATACTATACAAGTAAAAATCATGAAACACTGAAATATGTGGGTAGCACACAAGTCAAAGAAGAGAGATAAAAGAGATTAACTAATAGAATGAGATAGATTAAGTTACTTAAGGAGAATAAAGGACAACAGAAAACCAATGAAGCCTTGCATTTTTAACTATCAATTGTTAAAAGCCTTATGTGAAGGACTCTAAACTAATATGCAGACTAAAAATGGAAGATATATAGAAGATCACACAGGATAAAAAAACATGGATGACTTCCCATCTGTGAATCTACAGCTTTGTAAAGAATCAACACATATACACACATACTGATGAACACAAGTCAAAAAGGGGGCAAAATACAAATACGTGCAATACAACATACAACAAAATACAACAAAAGAAAGCAAAAATACAATCAATCATTAAGCTTTATGATTGTCTTTAGCTAATCATAATGAGATTTCTTCTGTCTTAACTTTATTATTACTATCAATAATAATAATAATAATAACTTACATTTATCAGTTTGACTTTTATAAATAGTCTCATTTTGTTTCATTTAGTTCTCTGTCACCTGAAGTTAGGGATAGTAATAGGGATCACTAATTTGTATTGAAAAGTTCCTTTAAAATTTAGAAAAAAAATTAGAAAAATTCCTTGAAAATTAAACTTACCATAATCTCCAACCCCCCCATCAAATCCCTCCATCACTCATATAATAATAAACATTTTGTGAAAAAGTTGAAATTTGAACATTCCTACTAAAAATATAATTAAACAGAACTTAAATCAAGAAAACTTTCAAAATTTCTGCCTGCTAAAAAATTCTGTAAGATGAAAAACTAAAAAAAAAAAAAGTCCCCATAATCATGTGCAATTCTTAGATATTTTCTGTGACCAAAACCTGCAAAGATTGCTCTAAGTAAGTGTAACCCAAATAACCTGAGTCATTGGTTTGTCAGAATTGGGGTTTTTTTGCAACACTGAATTTTTAAGATGAAGAAATGATTCAGAAGAAAATAGTCATATCTGAATTTATTTAGTTTTGTTTTCAAATTCATGTTCAGGTCAAGTCAACAAAGATATACACTTACTCTGTGCTAACCATTATGCTAAGCACTAGGAATATAAAAATAGACCAAAAAAAAAAATCTGCTCTCAAGGCATTCATAATCTAATTGGGAAGACAACATAAAGACAACTTTGCACAAATACATGAGCAGAAAGGTTAGTATTGTGTCTAGAGCCCCAAACCTGGAATGAGAATGATCTGAATTCAACTCCAGCCTCAGACACTTAACCTGGGTGTCAATCTATGTAGTTCACTTAACCCTATTTACCCCAGTTTCCTCATCTGTAAAATGAACTGGAGAAGGAAATGGCAAAGACCCCTAACGTAACCACAAAAAGTCAGAAATGACTGAACAACAACAAATACACAAAGAAGATTGATGATAATTATAGCATATGCACTGAGATCAGACCATAATTAACCCAAACTCCTCCATTTTTTTAAATAACAATATAATATGTGATGAGAAGAGGTATTCATAACGATAATTCTCAGACCCTACAAGATCAATGTTCAATTGGTAAAGGACTAAATTATATTCATTAGATTTAACTTACTAAAGCATAAAAGTAGACCGATACATTTTTTAGAAATATCTTCAGTACTGAAACTAAGGGTTTTTTTCCTTAACCTTCATTTAAGCAGAGAATTAAATTTAACATAAACACTTTCCCCCAAAAAAAATTCTTCAAGTACCTAAGATAATTCACTTTTTTAATTTCTCAATTTTTTTAATTTTTAAAAATCTCTTATTTACACAATTATCTCCCCTTTGGCAGAAAGCTCCTTGGCTTTAATTAAAGACTGCAGGACAAGGCTGAAGAGAGATTAGGACAAGGGAAGAAGAAAGGGAAAAAGATATACATGTCATTTCAAAGTTTACAAAATATTTTCCTCAAAACATCCCTCTGAGAAAGAATATGAAGAAGGAAACTTAAGGCTCAGAGAGATTAAGCAACTTCTGCAAGAATCAACAATTGGGAGATAAACACATTCTTTTGTTTTAGAATCATACTTAAAGATAGAGAAGAAAATTAATTTAGAGGATACCCATCATATAGAGGTAGAGAACTAGATTTAGGGATGAAGAATCCTAAAATCCCAACTGGTACAGTCTTGTTCAGAAATATTTAAAGATATCAGTTATTGTAACCTTTGGACAACCTGAAGAATTTTTCCACCATCACTCTTTTTCCCTATTTCATAAATGTAGAAATTGACCTTTTAAAAAATATAGATATCTAATTCCACTCCCTCTATGAAACAAGTCTTTCCATGACCATTCAACCCACAGTGATTACTCCTTCTGTGAATGAATGGTTTTGTTCCAAAGGGATAAAGAATGATTATTACCCAGACCAATTCATGCAGTCAGATAGACAACCTACAAAAACATCTACAAATGCATACATATTAGATAAATATTACATAAGGAAAATTTGGTCAGTCCAGAATTTAAAAAGCAAAGAGAGGGTTAGATTGCACTTAGAAAATTACAATTTTCTTTTAATGATCCCAAACTTCTTCCTGAAACAAAGTCATCCAAATCTTCTTTTCATGAGACATGGAAGGCTACAGTCTCCAAAGAATCGGTAATGAACATTATTCATAATAAAGGCTCATGAGTTTTTGTGAGTAAGATGGTCATGTGACAAGAACAAGGGATAACCAATAGTCCATATGCTCCATTGGGATCCTCAAAAGAAATATCAAGAAAAATCATGGAAAGTTTCAAATACCATGGTGACGTCCATATGGCAGATTTATAAACAGACGTGGTCAAGAATCATACAAGGTAGATAGGTGTAGATGGACTGAAGAAAACACCCACTTTGATGAGATCATAATTCTATTTGAGTATTCTGAGTATAAATCAATGGCACTTATTGACTATGCCCACTAATTGGCACTTGAAAATGAGATTTTGTGGCATCTTTATACTCCCACTTAACTTTTCAAGATACAAATATCTTTTCATATCAGCTAGACTTTCAACTAAAAAAGAAGCCCTGTCATGTTGGAATCCTTACTAACTGCTAAGTAATTAGAGTTGATCTAATCTTACAAGAAGATGTTTTGGCCAGAACCTGAAACAAGGTACTAAGTAGAACTAATTAAGACAAGGCTTGTGTTCACACCTTTACTCATTGGAGTCCACAAGTATGCTAGCTTCACAAAGTACACTTTCTAACTTCAAGGGAGTTCACACCTCCCTTAAAGTCATTGGGCCAGAGAGCACTATGGGAGAAAACCCATAATCCCATTCTCTCAGAAGAGGCAGATAAAAAGCCAGCGATGAGGGATCTATGGCAGAATACATTTTTTCCTCTTGGCTGCCTGATCGCGCTGGACTCGAGAGGAATGACTCTTGTGCAGAGAACACTTTGACGGATTTCAGTGGAGCTACGCCAGAAGCCCTCTCTCCACAGCAAGTTGGTGGCTGGGCTCCCCAGAAGGAGATAAGAGAGACCTTCCATCTCTGTCTTGGTTGGAGGCAGAAGAAAGCAGAGTCAGAGGCTGAAGGACAGAACCTTTGGATTTGGAGACATCCGAAGGGCTCCAAACCTCTAAACCGGCTGTGCTTTGAGAAGAACAACTCCAACATTTGAACTCTAACACTGTCATGTACTTTTTATACCATTTAATAGAAAGCAAGTCAGTAAATATATTTAAAGACTGAATCAATGCATTTATAAAGTAACTAGAGAGTCCTCAAGATTAAGCATTAAATATAAGTCGATACTTATGTTTTTGTATCACTTTCATAAACTCTTGATAGTATCATCATTATTAAAATTTAGTTGCTTCAGGATAATGTTACTCTTACATGTAAATACTGACAATTCCATGGATGACAAAAATTCATTACCTTCTCTGGATTGCAGAATGTATCTCACATGTTTCTCTGACATCATTATTTTTTAAAATAAATACCCATTGCTCTGGGTGTCCAGAGACAGTCTCCTAGCAAAGTAACTACCTACACTGGATAAGATTTCTCTTTCCCTTCTGGAAAGTCCATGTGCGAAAACAAGCAAAATTTTGTCACAACTGCTAAAACAGAATTGTAGATATGAAGGAAGGAAGGAAGGGAGAGAGGGAAGGAAAGAAAAAGGGAGAAAGGAAGGAAAGAGGGAGTAAGGAAGGACCAAAGGAAGGAAGGAAAGAAGGGAGGGAGGGAGGGAAACATATACTAATTATTTCCTATGAGTGAAGCAGTGGATAGAGTGCTGAGTATGAATTCAAGAAGATTCGTCTTACTGAATTCAAATCTGGTTTCAAACATTTACTATCTATATGATGATCCTAGGGAAATCACTTAACCTGGCCTCAGTTTCCACATCTGTAAAATGAGTTGGAGAAGCAAATGGCAAAGCACTCTAGTTTCTTTGCCAAGAAAATCCCAAGTGGGGTATGAAGAATTAAACGTGACTGAAATGACTGAACAACAACAAAAATAAATGAAATAAATACAAAAGGATAGATAGTCTCTGTCCTCAAAGAATTTATGTAGTACAAGGAGATGACAAACATAAAGGAGTGGTGGCCAGAGAAGGACATGTTGATCAGAAAATGCCAGGGATGGTAGTATTCAGAATAAGCCAGCAGTAAAATAAACTGACACACCCCTTCTAGGTACTATTTCACAGCTCTATTGATTTGATCATGATTTCAACATGGCAGTTGTTCAACATGTTTTCTGAGGCTGCTGAGAAATTGGTCAGGGAATAGGGATTGAATTATCTGAGGCATGACAGGGGCCTGCCTCAAAAAATGAACCAGATAAGACAGGTATCAATCAGGAGAGAAGAGGTCTCAGAGTAAATACTCCAATGATAAAAGAATTTTAAAATAAAATCATTCATGGTCTCTGCTCCCACCAACCAGGCGGCTGGTGAGGATAATAAGAGGGCTGGAGAGAGAAGCTTTACTGGGATCTGCTTCAAACATTGGGCCCCTGGAAGTCACCATAGACATGACTTTACTTGCAACCAAATCCTAATTTCTGAGACCAGAACCAGGTGGAGAGGGATCCCATTAAATGCTTCGTAAAATGTTCCAAGATTTTTATAGCAGCATTATTTGCAATTACAAAAACCTAGAAGCAACCTTATTATCCAACAATAAGGGAATGGTCAAATAAATTGTTAGACATTAATGTAATGGAATTCTATAATGTAATTATAAATGAACAAGTATGAAGAATATAAAAACATAGAAAGAACCTGATAACAAAGTGAAAAAAGCAGAACCCAAAACTGAGAATATACTGAGTTCAATTACATAAAAGAAAAAAAAGAGTGAACAGACACAGAGGAAATAATTGAAAAGTTACTATATTTATGTATAGAAATTCATTTGTTTAGATGTAATCGTTGTCAAGTCGATGAATTAGCTCTAGTGAAGGTTAAATTTTTTGTTGCTTTCAGTTGTTTCAATTGTGTCCAACTTTTTGTGATGCATTGGGGGTTTTTTGGAAGAGATACTGGAGTATTTGCAATTTCCTTCCCTAGCTCATTTTACAGATGAGGAAACTGAGGCCAACAGGGTGAAATGACTTGCCCAGGATCATACAGCTAGGTAGTGTTCACTTCTTCAAAGTCAAAAACTTAACACAGCCTTTTTAACAGCTTTGAGAATTAATACAGTTACACTTAGTTTTTGATATCTCCAATTTAATCCAACTAGCACTGATTAAACAGTTATATACTCATTACTATGGTAAGCACTAGAGATACAAAGAAAGAATAAAACAGCTGCTTCCTGTCAAGAAATTTACATTTTTTGGCAGAAGAAATGTATGTATAGAAAGTGAAAAACAAAAATTACACATGGAATATGCCAAACAATTTATCTACAAGGTGTATCTAGAACCCTTAAATCGGATATCATTTAGTGTATAGTTGGAGTCAAGATGACAGATCTGAATCCCAGCTTTGCTTTCTAATTATACCTCTATGCCACAATTTCTTAAATGTTTAAAACCTCAGAGAATTGGAGTGAATGACCATTAAGGCCCCTTTTAGCTCTAAATAATCCTATAGTATGATTTCTTTCCTGACATAAAGAAAAAGAAAAAGGTACATACTAATGGGGAATAGGCCAAATTAAACGCCCATTTTCATCCCCAAGAAAGGCTTTGCAGATCCCCAAAAATTAAAAGTCAAGTGTTTCCCTCACCATCTTCCATGCCCAAACTCTGACACTGTCTTCCAACTCCACTCCCTTCCTGACTCAATTGTATGGGCATAGTGTTAACTCATCATGAATACTTCAGCTTTTTTCTATTTTTTTTGACATAGGTGACTAAGTATCTTCTTGAAATAATTACACACACACACACACACACACACACACACACACACACGCCTTGTAGAATTTGTAATTTATAGCATCCAAGTCTCTGTCCAATTAAAAAATTCAGAGTGGTTATCTAGAATATGAAGTCTTAACTCTTTTGCTAGTCCTCCCCCCCCCCCCCCGAGGCAATTGGGGTTAAATGACTTGCCCAGGGTCACACAGCTAGGAGGTGTTAAGTATCTGAAGGCAGATTTGAACTCAGGTCCTCCTGACTTTCAGACTGGTGCTCTAACCACTACACCACCTTGCCAATCTTTTGAAAGCTAATCTAGCATTGTCCAATTTTAATTCTCACTTTTGTTTCCCCAAATAAACCCTTTGCCCTATTACCATTTGGAGTGATAAAGATTGAAATGAGCCAACTTAAAAGATCTCAATGTCTATGTCCATTGGACAAAAGATAAAGTTTACAAATATGTGAACATGAACATTTCTTGGTTTGAGATGAAATGGCAACTATTTAGATCTGAAGACTAGAATGAAAAAGGAGTTTCTGTTTCTTCCTTCAAAGTTATGCTCAACCTGGCTCTTCTTTTCCAAAGTTACATCCTGAATTCTGTTGATCCTCAACAACACCAGGATACAAGTATTATCATTATCTTCATTTTAAAGTTCAAAGGAAATTTTGTATGTGTCAGCCACAAAAGTTGGTGGAGAGGGGTAAGGTTAGGATCTTACTTAGGGTCATACAAAAAGTATTAAATGTCTGAGATTAGATTTGAACTCAGGTCCTATACTCCACTGTGTCATCTAGCTGCACAGTTCAAGAAACCATGGCATTCATCATTATTAACAAAGAGCTATTTACTATCAGAACTGAAGGACCTCCAGAAAGAAGAAGTATATTTTCATGAAACCAGGCCACAATCAGTTAATTCACTTAGAATCTACTATAAACCCAGTTCTGTGATAGGAACTGTGAAAAGAAAAAAAAAAAAGAAAACAGAGTCCCTGCTCATAAAGATCCTTTAAAAAAAATAGAGAAAACCAAACTGAATACAGAAAATAACCAGAAGTGATATGTTGTTGTTGTTCAGTATTTTCACCCATGTCTGACTTTTTGTGACTATATAGGGGTCTTCTTGGCAGAGATGCTGGAAAGGTTTGCCATTTCCTTTTCCAGATTATTTTACAGATGAGGAAATTGAGGAAAATAGGGTTAAGTGATCTGCCCAAGGTCATACCCAGGTAAGTGTCTGAGGCTGCATTTGAATTCAGGTCTTCCTGACTCCAGGCCAGGCACTTGGCCACCCAACCATGGCATACAGATGTAAAATGATTTGCCCAGCTAATAAGCATCTGATCTGAACTCAAGTTCCTGTCCTGACTCAAAGCCCAGCTCTTTATCTACTATACCATCTAGCTACCTTATACAAATAACACAGGATTAGCTAAATTTAAATGCCATGTTATTTTTTATAAGATGTGAGTATTGTGCTAAAAATCCCAAGGACTCTGACAACTTTTATCTATTCCTTTCTTCCCTACAAAAATGAAAATAGGTAAATAGGAAGAGCATTGGATGTGGCAATTAAATGGTACAGTAGATACAGCACTTGGTCTTTTGTCAGGAAGATAATAAATTAAAATTAAGCCCTGGATACTTATTAGCTGTGTGATCCTGGACAAATTACTTCACTTAATGGATAGAGTGACTACTCTAGGATCAGGAAGACCTGAATTCACATGCAGCCACAGACATTCAGTAGCTATGTGACACTGAGCAAATCAATTAATCTGTTTGCCTTAATCCACTGCAGAAGGAAATCGCAAACCACTCTAATACCTAATAATCAAGAAAACCCCAAATGGTGTCAGGAGGGATTAGACAAGACTGAAACAACTCAACAACTGCCATGGTTTTTTGAACTGTGCAGCTAGACGGCACAGTGGAGTATAGGACCTGAGTTCAAATCTAATCTCAGACATTTAATACTATCTGTATGACCCTAAGTAAGATCCTAACCTTAACTCTCTCCACCAACTTTTGTGCCTGACACACACAAAATTTCCTTTGAACTGTAAAATGAAGATAATGATAATACTTGCATCCTAGTGTTGTTGAGGATCAACAGAAATATTTATAAAATACTTAGTTCATAAGATGACAGGAAAAAATAATGATGAATGTTGGAGGGGATGCGGGAAAACTGGGACACTCATGCATTGTTGGTGGAGTTGTGAATGAATCCAACCATTCTGGAGAGCAATCTGGAATTATGCTCAAAAAGTTATCAAACTGTGCATACCCTTTGATCCAGCAGTGTTTCTATTGGGCTTATATCCCAGAGATACTAAAGAAGGGAAAGGGACCTGTATGTGCCAAAATGTTTGTGGCAGCCCTGTTTGTAGTGGCTAGAAGCTGGAAAATGAATGGATGCCCATCAATTGGAGAATGGTTGGGTAAATTGTGGTATATGAATGTTATAGAATATTATTGTTCTGTAAGAAATGACCAGCAGGATGAATACAGAGAGGCTTGGAGAGACTTACATGAACTCATGCTGAGTGAAATGAGCAGAACCAGGAGATCATTATATACTTCAACAACGATACTGTATGAGGATGTAGTCTGAAGGAAGTGGATTTCTTTGACAAAGAGAAGATCTAACTCAGTTTCAATTGATCAAGGATGGACAGAAGCAGCTACACCCAAAGAAAGAACACTGGGAAATGAATGTAAACTGTTTTTCTTCCCGGGTTATTTTTACCTTCTGAATCCAATTCTTCATGTGCAACAAGAGAACTGTTCGGTTCTGCACACATATGTTGTATCTAGGATATACTGTGACATATTTAACATGTATAGGACTGCTTGCCATCTGGGGGAGTGGGTAGAGGGAAGGAGGGGAAAAATCAGAACAGAAGTGAGTGCAAGGGATAATGTTGTAAAAAATTACCCTGGCATGGGTTCTGTCAATAAAAAGTTATAATTATTAAAAAAAAAATACTTAGCGTAGTATCTGGTACATCGTAGGTGCTAAATAAATCCTGTTCCCTTATCCTCCCTCTTTCTCGTATCTTTGGATTTGTAGTCACAAGACTGATTCAGATCCTAACTTTGCTTATTATAAACTGTGTGATTTTATAGCAAGACATTTAATAATTTGGGGCCTCAGTTTCTTCATCTTTGAAATGAAGAGACTGGATTTGATGTTCTCCAAAGGTCACTTCCCAGCTTTAATATTTTATAATTGTAAAGGCAGACTACTCACAATCTACTAGTACCAATTCAAGTTTCCTTAGCCACTAAGCCAGAAACATACATAAGGCTCCCCCCCAGTCTCTCTGTGTCCGATTGGCCAAGAGCTGAGGTGCATTCAATTATGCAAAAAAAAAAAAAAAAAAAGATTCAATGACAGAGATTCTTTCTGCCCCACCCCCAATCTTCATACTCCATCAGGCATTTGAGTACATCCCTTTTCCAATTCTCCTTTAAAAAAAAAAAAAAGGAAAAAAACTCAAAAAAAAAAAAATCAGAATTAGCAAGTCTATGGAACATAGTCAATTACACTGATAAAGAAGCAGAAGCTTTCCATAAAACAAAAATAACTTAAAATGATTTCCCTGGACTTCCAGAATTCAGAGTTCCCTGGTTCTGGGAAATAGGAAGGCTGAAGATATGGTCAGAGGTAAGGCTATCAGTATATGACTAAACTAGTTTAGGACCTATTTTCTCAAAGTGCCTAGAAATGTTTCTGTAGCCAGTCACTGTTACTCAGCAAAGCCAGAGAGATGGGCCGTTTTTACTTCTCATTCTTCAACGTGCCTTCTATCCTGGCCTTTTCAAATTCTTCTGTCCGATATAAACTGTTACTTCCAGACTAGATCCTAAAATTAACTTCTATTGACTCCTTTTTCCCAATATATTACAACAGCTGTTGGGAAAAACACACAACTTTCCTTCAGAGCAGAGTCTCTGCCATCAAACTTTATTCAATAGTCTATAAATGTTGTTACTGCTCAAAATAGAAACTTTAGAGGACTTGCCATTATTCCCAAACCCAGTTTTTGACAGGACAAACTTCCTCATCTGTAAAATGAAGGAACTAAGCTAGATTATTTTTCTCATTCCTTCCTACTCTTACCCACTTGGCTATGAATCTCTAAGTTAAGGAGGCAGGAGTCATTGCTAAGGGGTTGCTTGGCAAGCTGAAAATTCAGTAGAGATCTAACAAAAAGAAGTGCCCTTTCAAGAGCATAGCTTTGCATTTTGAGAAGCTGATTTCTCCAAGATCTTTTTTTTCCGCAGTTTATACCTCATTTTGCAAGTGGGAAATGGGAAGCACTATGAGATCAAAGACCTTACCGTAAACACCTATTGCATCCAGGACCATCTCCAGTCATCCTGATTTCCAGTGATCCTATTATTAGAGTCAGATAGCTCTGGAAGGGAAAGTGAAGCAGGTGACCTTGCACAACAGCCCTCCTTCACTGAAATCCAATTCACTTGCATATCATAGCATTTTTCCCAGATATCATGGTCTTTGAGAATAAAGGATAAACAAAAACAACAAGAAGCACTCAGCAGCTAAAGCTCCATTAGAGTCCCTGGAGACCATGGGCTCGCTAATCATAGTACGAGTCTTTCCCTGTACACTAAAGATAACACATCTGATTTAGCTGTTTACAGATATACTTGTTGTTTACCAATTACTGACTAAATGCTAGGAGGAACTAACGTTTACAGCCTTGGTGTTGGTCTTAAGGCTTTATTTATTTATGATCTCATTTCTAATCTCAAGGTGAGCCACAGAGGGAAATAACATCAAAGCATATATAGGAATTCTAGCTCATGAGACAAATTCATTTTGGTTTGGGGGAGGTTAGTTTAGATACACTAGATACAGAGTTCATGAAAAGGAGGCTAGTGAGGCTTCAAGATGGCCCAGTGATACAGTGGATACAGCCTATAGTTAAGAAAACCTAAGTTCAAATCTGGCCTCAGACACCCTCTGCCTAGGTGATCCTGGCAAGTTACTTATCTCTTAATTTCTTCAATTATAAAATGGATTTCATAATAGCACCTATCTCACAGAATGGTTGTGAGGATCAAATGAGATAATATTTGTAAATATACGTAACAGTGCCTGACACATAATAAGTGCTTGTTCTCTTACCCCCTAGGGAGGAATTTAGGGGCTAGGCTGACAGACATTATGCTTGTTTGGAAGGGAAGGAAATAGGACCTGGAGGGTCATAAATGACAGCATTTTAAAAAAGAAAGAGTTGTTGAGTGATGATATAAAAGTCTCAAAGTGGGGGCTTGAGGATGTTAATGTACACAGCAATTCTTTTTCCTGGCCATGTTTGTCAGGGAATAACAAAGAAGGAAAAGCTAGCTTTGGTGCGTGTCCTTAGGAGGTATGTGTCTTCAGGCAGAAGCTTTGTGAGCTTCCACAAGACAGAAAGAATTTAGAAAGAATTATGAATAGAGTTCCTGAACTTGGAATCAGAAAGCCTGACTCTTTCAATTTCTGCTTCAGATCTTACTAATTTTTCAGCCTCAGTTTCCTCATTTGTAAAATAAAGACATTAAGAGCACCTACTTCACCAGGTTCTTGGGAGGATCAAATGAAATAAAATTTATAAAATTTGTGTACATCTTCTATTACTATCTAAATGTTAGCTATAATGATGATTCTTATTAAGGAAAGCTTATTGTTCTATAATTTTCCTTGGTTGCTATAGGAATTGATAAAGATCGAAGTAAATAGAACCAGAAGCACAATTTATACACCTACCACAATAACATAAGGAAAATCATTTTGAAAGATTTCAGAGTTCTGATCAATGACCAATCACAGACTCAGAAGACTGATGATGATTCATAACACCCACCTTTTAGCATAAAGATCATAGACAGGAGGGGTAGAACAAGACATTTATTTTTAGATGTAGTCAACATAATGATTTCTCTTGCTTGACTTATTATTACTAGGTATGGCTGAAGAGGAGTGGGGGGAGTGGTCAGTAACAAATTAATATAAATAAAAAAGGAAAGAAAGAAAAGTATCATTGAAATATTGAAATATACACAAGAAAACAAAAATTTTGAAGGTAATATAGGCAAGAAGATCAATATTGATAATATCTTGTGAAATTTGATATGCCTAGTTACATATAACAAAAGTTAGCAATATAATATATAGTACTCTTCTATTCTTTTTATCTTGAAATGCTCATGTTTGTTGCTTGTTAAATTCACACTGTCTTATTTTAAGGGGGGAAAAAAGGTCCTAGAGCACACAATGAAGAGAGAGCAAAAAAGATCCAGATCAGGAATGGGTGGGGGGTGGGGGGCGGTCAGCAAACCAAACTCCTATTTTTGTATAGCCCAAAAGCTAAAAATGATGTTTATATTTTTAAAAAAATAAAATTTTATTGTATTTAAAAATGTAAAAATTCAGCTTGCTGGTCACAGAATAAACAGGAGGCAAGCAGGATTTGACCCTCAGACAGGACTTCATAAACTTTTGCTCTAGATAAAGCAGATAATGATGAAAGCATAAGAACAGATAGTAGAAAAAATAAGTTTCCTTCTAGGTAGAAGGTAATTTTCAGCCACAGGAATAAAAAGAGCAAGAAGGAAAAGAGTACTCTCCTTAGTACCCAGGGAATACCAAGTAAAGGGAAGTTCAATCAGCTCCAAGATTCTAATTAAAATGATATATAAGTACCCCAACACGTCCTGATTCTGAGGTGGAGCACCTCAGTAAGTTGATGAGAGCAGGAGAAGGGTGATTATTCATTTGAAAGGAAGCAAAAACTGTTTTCATAATCATCAGACAACAATTATGGAGTACTGACTCTTTAAGGGACTCTGTTCAGTGTTACTTAGATGCAAGACACAGTCCCTTCTCCTAAAGAGTTTGCTATGAGGAAAGAAGGACAGCTGTCAGCCCATGCTCATAGAATCAGAGATGGAAGAGAATTTGGAGTCATCTAGCCCAATGCTCTCATTTACAGATGAGGAAATAGATTTAGATAGGTTAAGTGATTTTCCCAAGGTTAGTCAGAGAGTGTCCAAATAATGAACAAATGAGATTTGGGCTAAGACTTATTACCAATTAGCCAGAGTGATTGGGGTTTAAGGTATGATCCTTAAGAAAAAAAATCTAGTCCATAACCCTCAAGATATCTAGCCAGATTTCAACAATCAAAATTTATATTCCTTTGGCCAGAGCACCCACAACTAAGAGAAAAATATCCTCTATCGACAGAGGGAAGAAAGAAGGAAAGAAAGGAAAAAGGAAGGGAGGACAGAAGAAAGGTAAGAAGGAAGGGAGGGAGGGAGGGAGAGAGGAAGGAAGGAAGAAAGGAGGGAGGGAGGGAGGGAGGGAGGAAGAAAGGAAGGAAAGAAAGGAAGGAAAGAAAGGAGGGAGGGAGGGAAGAAGAAAGGAAGGAAGGAAAGGAGGGAGGGATGGAGGAAGAAAGGAAGGGAGGGAAGAAGGAAAGAAGGGAGGAAGGGAGGGAGGAAGGAAGTTGGGTCAGTTGGGTCCCCAGTGAGCAGTTTCTACTACTCACAGGTTGTTGCTTGTCCTTCATTCTTGAAGAGGGCCATGACATCAGAAAGGTGATGCCATGACTTACAAGTGAATTGGATTTAAGTGAGTTCAGAGAGAGCATAAATAGCAATTACTTCTGTTTTGGACAGAAACCCTGAGGGCTTTCCTCTATCCAATTTCATTTATTTTAACTAGGTTAAAGAAGCCATTCTTTGCTTCATTGCCTACCTAGCCTTAATCATTCATTGAACGTTGCCTCAATGAAACAGAGATCTGGGAAAGACCTTAAGCTTAAAAAGACCAAAGTCTCCCACTGTATCCAGGACCATCATCAGCTGTCCTGATCTATATCTGACCATTGGACCTAATGGCTTCAAAGAAGAGAGTGAGGCTGGTAACTTTGCATAGTCCTCCCTCACTTAAATCCAATTTGTGCAAATCATGGCATCACTTTCTTGATGTCATGGTCCTCTTAGAGAATGAAGGACAAACAACAAGTAGCAACAGAGAGGGGTTCCAACACATCCCTTGATTTCAAAACAAGAGCTCTCTTCCCCTGTACCATGCTGCTTCTCATGATGGTACAAGTCCTAAGGACATGACCATCCCAGGAGGAAGAAGCCCTGGAAGAGAAGTGTGACAGGCATGGGACCCCAATGGATACTAGCCCAGGACCAAAGAAAGAAGCAGAGCCTGGTGACCAGAATTTCACAGAGACAGAGGCAGCATAAGGCAGTCCCCCAAGCCAATGCCTGAGATAAAGCCCCAGTTGTTCTAAGCCAGTTCCCACTGAATCACCCATATCTGACCCCCATCTCAGCTGTCATTCATTCACCTAGCTAAGGAATATCTCTGAAACTGTAATTATGGTCTAAGTAAAATCAAGTACCCTTGGCACAGATCTAGCTTTACAACAAGCTAGTTAAGGCAATGGCATTTCACATTTCAATGACTTTTTTATTCAGTGCTCATGCAACTGTGGCTAATAACAAAAATGATTTGGGAAAGCTCACTGCAATCAGCAGATCTTCCGAAGCCTATTGCTACCCAGTTGTCAGCTTTCCAAGGCACGATGATTAAAGGCTTCTTGTAAATACCCCTTCCAATGAGTGAACAGCCTGAACAAATATGCTACACTTCAACCCTTTTCTCCTTTGTGTCCCCAACCTCCAAAATCTTCCCCAAACCCCTCCAAAAGAGCACCAGATCGAGGCTAAAGATGTCCTTTTATGGAACTTGAGAACATTATTTTTATTCCGCTTCTTTCAACTGAAACACCCAGAAACATACACCTCCCATCTACTCTGCACCCCTCACTTCAGAATTGTTTCTATTGATTTTGCAATCACCTAATCACAAAATTCTGTAAGAGCCATTTATTTCAGAGCGAAATCACCTATTCCAGAGATAAAACAAGAAACGATTGGAATCCAGCTCTTCTGGCTCTAAATTCAGTGCTCTACTTCTCTCCATACAAAAGGGAAATCAGAGAAAAATTTTTCCTGTTCTCCCCCATCTCACCCCAAATACCCATCCCTCTCCCACATATTCTGTCTCAGCCCAACCCTAACCAGCACAGTGAGACTGCAAGACACTTTAATTCATTTGTCTTGTCACTTCAAGGAAGGAGGGAAATCCTGACAGACAGAGCTCAGCTCCCTCGAGAGTGAGCTTTCTCAGTTTTTCTTGTCATCTCCTATTTCCTCACCATCCATCTTTGGTTATAGAGAAGACTCTTGATATATTGGGAACTTTTTGCATTGCATTAGTAGCTCAGGTGCAAGTATCTTTCATTGCTCACATATCATTTGGAATAAAAGCAAAAAGACAGCAATCTCATGATTCTCTAAACCAGAAGGCTGAGGAGGAGGAAAATGTGTTTAACCATTCACTTAGAAAGCCATATAAGAAGTGGCAACTTTGTATGGCAAAGACCCAAATGTGTCACTTTATATGGCTGTTTAAAATCACACGGACAATATTAAAATCCATTAAATCAGTCCTCCATGTTAATAATATAGACAGTAACCTTCTGCCATTAACATGTGAGACCTAAATTCTCAAGACTACTGTCACTAATAGGTTAGACAACCAAAGGGGGGAGGAGATGGAGAAAGCTTTGACACTAATTTCTCTAGGCCTCGGCTTACTCATAAATAAAATAAAAGGTTGAACTTCATTATCTTTCATGTTCTGCCACTCTGAAAAATTCTAATCTTTTTCATGTAATTTTTCCATATTTACATCTGAGTAGCAAAACAATTCTATAATCAATAACATCATATTGTTGTTATGGTTTGTCTTTCATTCTCCAACATGACCATGACATCAGACAGGTTATGCAAGTGAATTGGATTTAAGTGGAAGAGCTGAGCAAAGTCACCAGCTTCACTTTCTCCTCCAGAACCATCTAAGTCCAAAAGCAAATTATAAATCAGCATCATGAGATGGCTCTGGATGCAATGGGAGACCTTGGTCTTTTTGAGTTTTAACAGGTCTCGGTTTGACTGAGGCAACACCTAATCATTGATCAAGGCTAAGTAGGATGCGTGTGTGTGTGTGTGTGAGAGAGAGAGAGAGAGAGAGAAGAAGAAGAAGAGAAGAAGAAGAAGAAAGAAAAAAGAAGAAGAAGAAGAAGAAAGAAGAAGAAGAGAAGAAGAAGAGAAGGAGAAGGAGAAGGAGAAGGAGAAGGAGAAGGAGAAGGAGAAGGAGAAGGAGAAGGAGAAGGAGAAGGAGAAGGAGAAGGAGAAGGAGAAGGAGAAGAAGAAGAAGAAGAAGAAGAAGAAGAAGAAGAAGAAGAAGAAGGAGGAGGAGGAGGAGGAGGAGGAGGAGGAGGAGGAGGAGGAGGAGGAGGAGGAGGAGGAGGAGGAGGATTGGATTATCAATAGGGTAGAGGAAAGAAAACTGAGGTGACAGAGTAAGATCAATGAAAAGATGCCCCTATTTAGGCTCAGATTTTCAGAAGCCAAAATAAAGGCTGAGGAAGCAGATTAGAGAAGCTGCAGAGCAGTTTGGACTGACAATCCCACAGCCATCAAAATTCAACTGATTCACTGTACAGACTACAGATAAATTTTATGCAAAAAGGACCAAAGGGGAACAGGTAAATATTCTGTCTGTGGAAGAATTGCATTAGAAAGTTGGTGTGTGCATACATAAAAGCATAAAAAAAGACAAAGAGAAGACCTTGTGGTTTTCCCATAGGAATCCTGGTTTGGGGAACCTGATAAGCAAGTAGTAGCATTTAGAAAAAAGAAAGGCATACTAGCAATCTGAGGCCAGGGATTTACTGGAAATGGGGGAAA
Source organism: Antechinus flavipes (assembly GCF_016432865.1). Lineage (NCBI taxonomy): Eukaryota > Metazoa > Chordata > Mammalia > Dasyuromorphia > Dasyuridae > Antechinus > Antechinus flavipes. Next base: position 358,408,191 of record NC_067398.1, on the reverse strand, counting down.
AAAATCTGGTTACAAGTACAAATAGGTGTATCTCATGACAATTCACTAAAGGTTTGAAAACTGAACTGAGTCACAGAGCTCATAAAATTTAAAGCACAGTAATGCTCCAAAAATCTATTCTGAACTACTCTACCAAAAATCATGCCTAATAACCCACAGTAAAAAGAATAGAGACCAGTAGAAAAATACTATAATTAGTGAAAGAAAAATCCAATTTGTAATTCATGAAAACAAGGCATTCCTTTCATATTTACCTAATTATATCTTTATTACAGGCTATTCTTGACTACTTTGAATCTCACAAATATATCTGAATTTTACATGAAAACATAGGCACAAGATTCTGATGTGAAAACAATTCCAATAAATACAAAACATAAATAAGCTTAGAACTTAAGTATGATAAGAACATAATAAATTTTATAACCAGTCTTTTTAACTATCACATTTTTATCTTTAATTATAAATAAAATACAGGTATCAATGAGATCAAATGTGATATCATAATCACAATTTAAAAAAGCACTTAGTAGGCATTATATAAATTTTTATTCCCTTTCCCTTCCCCAAATATAAAATAATATAATAGAAATAAGAATAAGAAACATTTCTATAGAGCATTAACCTTTGCAAAGTGCTTCACACATTATCTCATTTGATCCTCTACACAATCTTGGGAGGTAGGTGATAGCATTATCCTCATTCTACAGATAAGGAAATTGTAACTGCAAGAGGTTAAATGACTTACAAGGGATCTAGTAGCTAGTAAATGTCTAAAAAGGGATTCAAATTCAAGTCTTCTTAACTCCAAATCTAGCATTCTATCCACTATGGCACCTACTTGCCCTTTTAATGCAGGTGTCTTCTATCTATTATAGAACCTAGCACTGATTTGTGCTCAAACCCTGTCTCTGACACTAGTTGTGTGAGCTTAATCTAGTCATTTAATTCTAAATTTCAACTCCCACATTTGTAGAATGAGAGGATTGGTCTTGATCACCTCTAAATATAAAGAAATGAGTATACCATTCTGAGTACAGGGTACCATATGCTATGATTTAGAATCCATGGGTTGATCAAGATAAACAATAATAATTTTTAACCAAACATAAAAAAGCAAAGAAACTTCCCTGGGAAACATATTAGGAAACTAAACAAGCTAACTAGGTCCCTTAAGAACATTTAAAATTATTGCCAATTTGTCTTCCAACACAGTAAGCATTTTTCCAGTTAGATAATCACTTCATTACACTGTTTAGATAAAAACAAAATTGCTTTATCACTCAAGAGTTCCTTGTAAATCCCCAATTGTGGATCTAGGCATGTGGTACTTTGTTTCCCCGTGTAATATGACAAAATCACTTATAATACCGTAAACTCCTTGAGGACAATGGCCATGTTTTATTAATTAACATTTATTAAGTACTCACTGTATACCAGATATTGTCCTAGGAAGCACTGGGAAAATGAAGTTGCAAATTAAATAGTCTCTGCCTTCAAGGAGCCTATATTTGAGGCCAGACAGTGGGAGGAGGACCTGTACATAAATAGGTAATAAGCAATGGGAAAGATCTCCTGATCTTTGAGCAGAACCTTATAGGAAGTGAGGGATTCTAAGAGGCAGAGATGAGGAGGGGTACATTTTAGTCACAGGGGACAGTCTCAACAAAAGCATGGAGACCCAAAGGGGATGCTGTCCACTAAGATATTAAATACAGTGCTCAGCCTATGCTCTACAAACTAGGTGTTCTGTAAATGCTTACTGGTTAATTCATTTAAGAGCAACTAGCTAGAAGAATTGGAATAAGGCAGTCCTTAAAGCAAATCAGTGAACATTTTAAAAGCATTTTGTATGTGCTGAAAGTAAATGACAAACCACTTCAGTATCTTTGCCCAAAAAAAAATCCCAAATGGGTTCACCAAGAATTGGACATGACTGAAAAACAAATGTGCTAAGCACTGAGGATACAAATAAAGAAGCTGACCTTCTAAAGGCTGGAGATTAAAGGTTCTTCCCAGCCCTACTTTCCCTTGAAAGGGCATCTCCATTGTGACAGTTTCACCTGTTCTCAAAAGGAACTATTGCTTCCTTCCCCTCAAGACTGGGAGTTGATGTTGGCAGATACAAAATTAAAGGAAAGTCTGAACTTGACTCTAACAGCCTTCTAGAGAAGCAGTAATGATTCAGAACCTGGGCGTGCTCCACCACAAGTTCTTACAAGCATTTCAGACTTCAAGGCTCAACCCAGTCAGTCTAGTCTGCCAATGCCACAAAGCAAGCCTTTCTCTAATTCATTCTGCCTAACCCTGATGATTTCATTACTCCCAAACCTTGGCTTTTAATGCATTCTGTAATGTAAAAGAGTAAGAGTTTGTAGTAACATATGCCGAGTCAAATCTTGTTTTTAAAGCAAGTTTTAAACCTGATTCTAAAAGCTAGGGGTTAAATTGTTCCCATTATTAATCAGCATCTGTTAACTTGTAACTCTTTTGTAACTTGTGTTACCTCACGAATATGCATATGACTTTTATACTTTGTTTCCGCTCTAATCATTCTCCATGTTTGTCTAAGGTCCCTAACTAGAAGTTTCATCCCTGTGATCCCAGTTTCTGATTACTAAGCATTCACCCAATCCAGCCCCCTCTCAGGCCAACTTTGCTACATCTCTGCCATACTGTCTCATACATATCCCACCTCATCCTCTTCAATTAAAGCTCTGAGAATAGTAATCTATCACCATTCCTGGTAAGCCCATACCAGTCAATGGCTCTAGAACTCCATCACCTTTTATTCTGGCTTCCCTGTCCTAAACATTCCTTCCAACCTTCTACTCGCCTAGAATACAGTGTCTTTTATCTTTACAGTTGTTGTTTGCCCATTCTTGAAAAGGCCAGTGACCCCAAGAATGATATGTGCACTTTCATGTGAATTGGATTTAAGTGAAACTGAGATAAGCAAAGTAATCAGGTTTACTCTGATGACTTTGGGAAGCTCTGTCTCACTCTCTACTCCAGTCATCAGAATCAGAATGAAAAGTCCCTGGAGGCAAGAACTAATCACACCTAGCTCTTAGCACAGTGCGTAGGATGTATTTTTTTTTAAATTATTTTTCACTTATTCATTGAAAGTTAGGATCATATTCTAATGCTTTTTGTAGTTAATGTTTTCCCCACAACACCTTACTTATGCTTATGACAGTGTAGACCAGTAAATCTATCCTCATGAAGCCTTTCTCATGTGTGTGTGGTTTAAGTTATCAACTCCTCCAAGTCAAGGACTTATCTCATTGTTTTTCCCACACACACCAAGTGGCTGTTCCATCAATGATGTTGACTTAATTAACAATAACAACAAAATCCAAATAACAGGAGATCAAATAAATGTGTTAAATAACTCTTGTATTCTAGTTCAGCATGGCAGCTATAAATAAAAATATTAATAGCTAGCATTTATGTAGTACTCTAAGGTTTGCAGTGTGCTTTACATCTTATCTCATTTATTTCCTCTTTTTCTCCATCAGACAACAGCAGAAGCATTCCATATCCACAAATATTAAAGACTGGACAAGAGGCAATATGCTCTCCAGGAGAGCAAGAAGAATTTAGAGGTATGAAGGTTATGAAGTAATAATGTGAATCTTATTGGGGAAGAGAGAGCTTTATATAGGTAGGATAAATACTATCAGCAGACAGGGTGGATTCTCACAATACAAAGCTGGAATGTTTACAGCTACAAACTTTTCCTGCCCATTTTTCTATATTCTTCCAAATACCTCACATATTTTGTATTTCCAATTAGAGAAATTAAAAAAGTATACATTATTCCTCAAGTACATTAAACCAGATCATCATCTTTGATTTCTTTCTGGAATGATCCCACTCTGGCCTCACTATAGACTCTATTACAATCCTATCCCTCCTCTTGAACTCAGACTTATTCCAGCTACTTCGCTCTGGGAACCAAACCTTAGAAAATCGGGCCAAAGTCCCTAAGACCAGCTAAGTTCCCAAGTTAATCAACCAACCAACAAATATTCCTTGAGTTCCTACCTTTGTATGTGCCATATATATATCATATTAGGCCTGATAATAGTCCATGCCAACAAGAAGACAACCATCTAGCTAGAAAAAGAAAACTAAAATCCTACAAATAATTAAAGAACAAATATATTAGTTTAATTGTTCTTCAGGAAATCTGAGTTCCAGTCCTAAATCTGTCACTTAGTAGCTGTAGTATTAGAAACAAGTGACTTTTCCCCTTAGGGCTTCAGTTTCATTAGCTATAAAATAAAGTTATGGTGAGATTATCTCTAAGGCTCTCTTGCAATACTAAAAAGCTAAAATTCTATGATTTTAAACTTTAAACTAGCTCAGTAGAAATTTGGAGGGGAGAGATGACTGCAAAAATAACTCCTAAGTTAGAGGTCAGACAGCAACACTGAAAAGTGCTAGAACAGCTAAGGAAAAGAAGTTCTGATCCTTAAACATTCTCTCCCTTCTCTCCTCCCCTCTATCAATCTATGCATGGAACTAACTCACAAGAAGTTACTCACTGGTAGTTAAAGCTAAATACCTTTCTTAAATTTAAAGATGATGAATGGAGGCAAAGAAGGGGAGTAAAGAGAAGGAAGAGGAAGAAGAAAAGGAGAAGAAAATGTACAATTTGAATGTTGAAGTCAAAAGCATAAATAAAGCCCAACCTGCCTGCCATATGCTCTCTGGGGTCACTTGCAAGGGAACAAACATGATTACCATTTGGGGAGCACCAATGGTCTCAGTCATATATAAGGCATAAAGAGAGTTGCTGCCCTAAGGGCTTGCAATCTAGGTTAGACAAACAACTCAGAAATAAAATACACCATTAGAAGAAGTTGTTAAATTGTAGGCCATCTAAGGTTCCTTGGTATTTATATTTGCGCTTACACTAAATATGCCATGGGCCATGTGGGGCCAAGTTAGCTTTTTGTTCATTCTAAATTATTCAGTGGTGCACTGATAAATTGCTAATTAAAAACACTAACCTTTAAGGCATAGACAAAATGGAGTATGATCCTTTAGTCCTCACTGCTCAGTCTGATATAAACATAGATGAACTTCCTAACCTGCCCTCTCCCCCTCCTCCCATTTTTTATGAAAGCATGCCAAGGGGCCTTCAGCTGCAAGAGGACTCTATTTCATTAAACAGCTTAGGAAGGAAAGTGAAACTCTGATAACAAAGTGATTTATTGGTGTCCTTTAGGAGGCCCAGAGCTACTAAAGATCCAGAAAAGAAAGAATCCAATGCTGATACATAATTTCATAGAAGATGACTTAAATACCTATTATGAGGTTTTTCAAATATTTTAGTTGGATTACAGATGCATTCATTTTAATTTTTTTTATAATTCTGCCTTCCAATTTTATTGCAATACTTCCCATTGGTACAGTTTTCCTTTATAAAATTTTAAAAATATATATTTTTCCTCAAGGCTTTTTTCTACATTCATTATTTTGTTTTCATCTTCACAATAATCTAAAAGGTAGCAGCTTAGAAAACTAATTTCATTGCTAAGAAAATTAAGCTACATGCCTACAGTCACACTATGGCAGGAAACAGAAGTAAAATCCTGATTCATTCATTCAATAAACACATCTCCCCCATGTGGATAGAGCCCTGTGCCAGACATGGCAGAGTTTTAGATTTAAAATAATACCAATCCATGTCCTCATCATGTTTACAGTCTAATTAAGACCTTGAAACACTTAGATTAGATAATTAAAATACACATTATCTAAGGTCATTCAAAAGTAGCAAAAAGAGGTGTGAGGAGGGAACAATCTTTCAGCCAAGTATAAGCCTGATCTCTACCATACTTATTATTATATTAATGACACAATTGAACCTTAATATCTCTTCAAACTCTAAAATGAGCAGAGATAATTATTCATATAGTGAGTAGTTGCAAAGAGAACCAAAGGGATCAGGGTAGAAAATAACTACTAGAACCCATTGAGAAGAAGAAGAAGTTGTAAAATACTTCCACTTCTTTTCAGTATTGCTTCATATTTTTTTCTGGAGTAAAAGGGGTATGTTCTGACAAGGTTTCTTCTTTGGGGTACAAGTCTTTTGCATTTCTCTTTTTAGCAAAGACAAATAGGTATTGCAGTAGAAATAGCAATGGGCCTGGAATCAGGAAGAGTTCAAATACAGCCTCAGCCACCCTGGACAAGTTACTTAATGTCTGCCTGCCTCAGTTTCCTCATTTGTAAAATGGGATTAATAATAGTAACTAGCTCCTAGAGCTCTTGTGAGGATCAAACAAGAATTTTCCAAAAAAATTTTTTTTTCCTTTCTTTCTCAGCCAAGTTTTTGGTAGGGTCTCCAGAAATTCAATACAAAATCAAATCAAGACTTTGGAATAAATGAATTCCACCTTTTGTATATCCTTAGGCATAAAAGCATGGTACTTCAGAGCTCAGAAATCACCTAGTCCAACCACCAGTTTTATAGTTGATTGAAATGGGGCCCAGAATGGTGAGGTGCTTTCCCTGAAGCTACACAGGTAGTAAGTGGCAAAGCTTAGACCAGAACTTATTTCTCCTGTCTGCCAATCCCAAAGCTCATTTCATCATGCTTTCCTGCTTTTAATGGAAGATAAAGCTGAAAAGATTCCTCATTCAAAAGTCATATTCAAAACTTGACTTGGAATAAGTTTTGACAACAATCTTTCCTTCCTGTGCGTCTCCTAAGAAAAATACATAATAAATGACTTGCTATTCTCTTACACTGTTCTGCATATAGTGGTGTATAATAGAAAGAAAACCTGAGCTTGCGTCCCAGATTGGTTGGAAGCAAGTTGCTTAGGCAACAGAATGAATTCTCAGTCAACAACAAGAAAACCCAAACCAAATCTTATACTTAGATCAAAACAATTTTCAATCAATTTTAAATAGAACAAAGGTTGTAATAGTAAAACTTAATATGCAGATATAAACCTAGAGTCCTACACCATAGCGTTGAGAACAATATTCCAACATTATTTGCCCAGAGTAAATTCCTGGTTACGCCATTTGCCGAGAAAGCAACATTCAGAAGAGACCTAGATTAGACTGAACCAAATGATACTGCCTAACCACAAAAAGAAAACAGTGGCAATAATCATATAATGTACATTGCATTATATCCAAATATAACAACATATCACTTAATCCTTTTCAGAGTAATATGATCAATATCTAATTGGATCTTCAACTACCCCCATGAGATAGGAATAGAAAGCATCATCCCTATGTTATAAATTGGAAAATTGTGGCATAGCAAAATTAAGTGACTTGGACCACAGCTTCAATGCCAAAAGGAATTCGAGCTGGTTAGTTCAATCCCCTTCAATTTACAAAAGAAGAAATTAAGGTCCAAGAATATTATTGATTTAGTATCAACCTAACAACTAAGTGGCAAATCAGATCTTCTAATCCCAATGTATGTGCTCTAATACACTAAAGTCTCTTCCAATAATGTGTAATTTAACATTCATTTAATTTTTCCAGAATTTAAAGTATAAGAAAACATACAAATCATAGAACCAGGAATTTCAAAAACTGATATTGACATCACAGGTATCAGAAATACACACACACACACACACACACACACACACACACACACAATCCAAGTCTCAAAAAATAATTGGTAAAGTTATACTGAAGAAGGGTGTATACCTGATGAGAAGCTAAAGAAAATGTTAGACACAAGAATGAGGTGACCTGGATTCCAATTGAGTCCTGGCTTTGCCATTCAGACAAATCATTAACAAACACCTTTGAGCCTCAGTTGCCTTTCCTGTTAGTTGAAAACATCACTGCCTGTCCTATCTAGCTCACTAAACTATTGTGAAGATCCTATAGGACAAGAATGTGAAAGCACTCTGAAAAAAAAAAATAAAGCCCTATCCAAACAATGGATAATAAATTATTATAAAGTCAAAACATAATAGAGAAAAAGAAAAAAAGATGAGAAGATGCTATCACTCTCAAAAAGAAAAATTTCCTGTGAAACATGAGCATATTGGTTCCCAAAAAGCATGTTCTTCTTTCCTAAACAGAAGTCCCTGGGATTAGGAGGAGAAAGGGAGGGAGGGGGAATTAAACTTCAACATTTACAAGCATATTTATAAATATTTTAAGTTTTTCCTCTAATACCATACTTTCATGCATTTAGGGAGCTGTTGATCTGAAGAACTTCACTTGTGGTGCCAGCCTCAAAGAGTACCCTAATTAAAAATATCAATGGCTTTATTCCTAGAAGTTGCCAATAGTAGGCACATAGTATCAAATGACCAGGGAAGAAAGAGAGAAAGATAAGGGATGAGAGGAGAGGGAAGGAGAGGGGGGAAAAGGAGAAGAGGAAGAGAAAGTAATACAGGAGAGACAGACAGACAGACATAGAGACAGTCAGAGTTCAATCTGGAAGCAAGGAAATTTGGACCCTTTTCAATACCTAGCTCACTGGCTCACATAAGAGTTCACAATAAAACTTTTGATGAATAATTAATTACCTACCTAACCAGTTGCTTACCCTTGGGCACAATCACTTTACCACCTCAATGGGGAAAGGGAAAGCAATGTCTATTTTTCTTCTAAGGAAGGTCCACAGGAGACTGGTAACAATTATGGAGACATTCTATCCATTCCAATTACATTTTCCTGGTTTTTTTTTCCCTCCTAAAGTTTCCTTTCTCTCTTTTTTTTAAGGTGTTTCAGCTTTTCATCTTTGCCCTCCTGTCCACAATTTAGTTTTGCTACTTTTTCAGGATTAATTAAGAGAGGATTTTATTTTAGGTACAGATTGAAGTAGATGGCTATGAGGTCATTTTCAACTCTGAGATTCTAAGGTCCTCTTCTGGAGATCCTCAACTATTGGCCTTACTCTCATATTTCTGAGTCATCTTGGTATCTATCAGTCTAATCCTATTCAGTTCTAGTAATAAGAGTATGTCACTCCTGGTAGTGTATACACTGCTATTTTCATAACTGTTTAGGAGGGAAGGAATTATTTATCCTCATATTACAGACAGGCAGAAGTGACTTGTCCAAGGTCATACCATCAAGGACAGAAGGGAAGCCAGAATCCAGGTTTTCCTGACAATGAGAGTAAAACTGTGTATGAGTCATGCTCTGGCCATATCACTGCTATTTATTCAGCTCAAAGGCAGTCTACAAATCTATTTCTTCTCTGTCTCTGTTGTCCCCTTTCCTCCCTCCCCCTATTCATTTTGTCTTAATATTTCCCCCTCTCTGACTACAAATTAAGCTACACATGATATACATTTGCTGATGTTTTATTGTCTCTGTTCTTAACTGCAGAATCATTAAATTTAAGAATTCAAAGATCCAAAAATCTCAAATAGCTCAATTATGAGCCACACACTGGCAGGGACTAGATACAGAGAAAAATGAAATCAGTCCCTCCCTTCAAATAACTCCTGTTCTACTTCAGAGGGCAACAATATGTATACAAATAAATAACATACAAACTATATTCAAAGTTGGGTGAGTGGACTTATAAGCATTTACTAAGTACCTATTAAGAGTTTTATGATGAAAAGAACAAATGAGTTTGTAGGGAGAGAAATCAAGAAAAGCTTCATTCTACAAAGGAGATAGAGAGGGAGAGAGAGGAGGGAGAAAAGGAGAGGAAAGGAAAGAGACATACAGACCTAATTAAGCTGTTTTTTGTAACTAGAATGTACAGTTTTGAGGAGTGAAATGCTTTACAAAGCTTAAATTGCCATATCAATATGGATCTTTTTTGTTTTTGTTTTTTGTTTTGCTTTATTTTTCTTTCCCATTTATTCTACTTCCTTTAGAGTTCTTAATTCTCTCTCTCCCTCTAAGAAATCCCTTTTCAGTTCTAAAAATCTATTCCAACATATGATCATCTATCTTCTGCTTAGACAGTGAAGAAGTATCCATTACTAGATAGCTTTTAATGTTGGAAATTTCTATTTATTGAGTTACAATCTGTTTGCCTGTAACCCAGTTCTAGCACTGCACTCCAGAGCAACAGTAGATAAGTTAACAGCCCTCTGGAATGAAGACAGCCATCCCATGTATTCTGAACCCCTCATTTTCAAGTTAAGCATCCTCACCGCTTTCAATATTTCCTCATAATCTATGGTTTTCTGCATTAATCTGATCGTGTCCATAAATACTGATGGCTTAATGTTTTGAAGTCAGTCTTTAAATTGTTACTTTCAGTGGCAGATTCTGATCATCAGTTTTAAATTAAAAATTGTGGGGTTGGTCCTATATGGAGTCTAAAATTTTAAATAAATAGCCAAGGGCAAAGGATTGGAAGTCAAGAGACTGGATTCTATTTCCAGATTAATCACTTACCAGATAGGTGATTCTGGGCCAATCATTTAAACAAACTCTTTGAGCTTCAATTTCATTATCTAAAGGATCAAAAATATGATCCCTCCTAATTCTACAATACCATGAAATCTACACATTCTCCTCTAATCTTACACTATGTTGTCAGATCCTTCTTAAAACATGGTGCCCAGACTGAACACAGAACCCCAAATTTGCTAGTACTTTGGGGCATACTGCTATATTCACAGCTTAGAGAAGTCTCTGAAAGCTATTGATTTTTTTCTCTTTTATCACCCACCTGTGTTCTACCAGCTTTGCTTTTCCCCTACCTTTATTCATTTCATGATGACCTAACAACCTCAAAATGACCCAAAATGGATTAAGTCTCCAAAGAATGAATTTTGGTTGAAATACCATTTAAAAAAAACTCAACTCTTACAAATCCTTTGTCCCTATTTTTTTATGTGTGAAAGAAGGCTAATGTGATGGCAATCTAACTACAATCCATAAAATCAATACTGCCATCCTCTCTAAAAGCTGCACAGATTTAAACAAGAACAACAACAAAAATTTAAGCCTGGAAGACAGTTGTACTAGTTTATAGATGTCATTTGTCATTCCAAAGGAAGAAGTTACTGATTTACTTTTCCTATGAGATACTCCCTGATGTCTAAAGTGAGCAATGGATCAGCTACTTGCTGTGTGATCTTGGGCTAGTTATTCCAGCTGTGAATCTCAGTTACTTACCGGTAACATAGGACTAATTTACTATGTTTACACTACCTATTTCAGAAAGTTGTGGTGAAAAAAAACACTGTATATCTTCAAGCATTATGGCAGTGTGATTCATTACCAAAAGCATGTCACCTACATGAATGTCAACATATAAATCTCATCTATCAATCAGTCACATTTATTAAGCACCTACTATACTAGGCCTGGGGTCAAAAAGATATATCTTCCTGAATTTACATCTGGTCCCATTCACTAGCTGTGTGAAACTAGGCAAGTCATTTAACTCTATTTTTCTTACCTATAAAATGTGGTAGAGAAGGAAATGGCAAACCACTCCAGTATCTTTGCCAAGAAAATGCTAACTAGAGTCACAAAGAAATGGATGCAGTTAAAAAAAAAAAAAAAAACTTTAAAAAATGTATTACATTCTTTTCTAAGCACTGGGGATGCAAAAAAAGGCACAAAGAAAGTTCCTCTTCTCAAAGGAGCTCATAATCCAATGGAATATATATCAACACATATCTTTTTTTTATATATAACTTTTTATTGACAGAACCCATGCCACGGTAATTTTTTACAACATGGCTCCTGGGGACAATGTCCTCCTTTCAAAAATATTCATCTGCTGGTCTCCAAGAGGACAAAATATGTTGCAATCCCCACAACAGGGGTTTGGGACATCAGGAGCATGTGGCCTTTGAAGGAATGATCAATCTGTCGGGTCAGGGCACTCAATCACCTTTCTTTTTTTTTTAATTGTAACTTTTTATTAGAACATATGCCTGGGAAATTTTTTCACAACATTATCCCTTATACTCACTTCTGTTCCGATTTTTCCCCTCCTTCCCTCCACCCCTTCCCCCAGATGGCAAGCAGTCCTATACATGTTAAATATGCCATAGTATATCCTAGATACAATATATGTGTGCAGAACCAAACAGTTCTCTTGTTGCACAGGGAGATTTGGATTCAGAAGGTATAAATATCCCAGGAAGAAAAACAAAAATACAAGCAGTTTACATTCATTTCCCAGTGTTCTTTCTTTGGGTGTAGCTGCTTCTGTCCATCATTGAGCAATTGAAACTGAGTTAGATCTTCTCTTTGTCAAAGAAATCCACTTCCATCAGAATATATTTTCATACAGTATTTTTGTTGAAGTATATAATGATCTCTTGGTTCTGCTCATTTCACTCAGCATCAGTTCATGTAAGTCTCTCCAAGTCTCTCTGTATTCATCCTGCTGGTCATTTCTTACAAAACAATAATATTCCATAACATTCATATACCACAATTTACCCAGCCATTCTCCAATTGATGGGCATCCATTCATTTTCCAGTTTCTAGCCACTACAAATAGGGCTGCCACAAACATTTTGGCACATACAGGTCCCTTTCCCTTCTTTAGTATCTCTTTGGGGTATAAGCCCAGTAGTAACACTGCTAGATCAAAGGGTATGCACAGTTTAATAACTTTTTGAGCATAATTCCAGATTGCTCTCCAGAATAGTTGGATTCATTCACAACTCCACCAACAATGCATCAGTGTCCCAATTTTCCCACATCCCTCCAACATTCATCATTACTTTTTCCTGTCATGTTAGCCAATCTGACAGGTGTGTAGTGTCAACACATATCTTTAAACCAATAGCATGATATGATTGAACAGGTTGGGTTCAGAACTAAAAAAGGCAAGGAGGGCTGGATTACATTCAGGAAAATCTGTTGTTGGCCAGTAATTTTCAGGCAGTCTAAGTCTGTGATCCATTTGGGATTTTCCTGGTAAAGCTACTGGAGGGGCTTGCTATTTCCTTCTTCAGGTCATTTTACAGATGAGGAAATTGGGTCCTGCAGGGGTAAGTGGCTTGTCCAGGATCACCCATCTGTAAGTACCTGAGGGTCACATTAGAACTAGGGAAGATGAGTCTTCCTGACTATACTTAACTGCCAAAACTGGAAAGCTCCTTTAATGACATCAAACTTCTCACAGAAACAAACAAAAACAACAGCCATATTTTTAATACTAATATTCATTCTATAGATACTGTTATGTAACTTCAAATTATAGAACACTACAGTTTTCCAAGAACAAAAAATTAGTCACTCAAGAAACAATGGAAAAACACATGATGAGTGTAAGCAGGTTGTAGTAAACAAATAAAAAAAAAAAAAAACTTTCAAGAAGAATTAGAAAGAAGGATGAAATAAAGGAGATCTATGATAAAAAGAAGAGTTAGTCATCAAGGAAGATCAAGGAATAATTAACAGACACTCCATTTGATCAACTGGCAGTCTCTTGCTGTAAAAAGGAATGGTAAAAGGATGTTACAATACATTGGATGGACCCTCTTTGGCAAATCCATGGAGAAAATGAACAAGTGCGGCACAGAACAGTCAGGGATGGATGGCTTCAATCTGTATTATTGAAAGGAATGCTCACATCAATGAAATCAAAGAGCCATTTGAATATCTGAGTATGTTTGAAGTGATTATATCTAAGTCTATTAGACCCATACAAATAGCATTTAACAGTATATGAGGAATTTTAAATTTGGCCTTATTTTTTCAGTATTTTTTAAGATTAAGAAATCATTTTACCAGGGTAAGGGAAGAATATATTTAAAAATGAAAATTATATAAATATAAAGATTTATATTTTAAAATTTTAAGGGGGTGGGGTAGTTATGACCAAATCCCCTGTATGACATAGTTTAAAAAACAAAAAACAAGAAATAGTACCAAGACAGAATGAAATAAACTAGGCTAATCTTTGCTTAATAGGAATATGAAGACAGCTTATAAAATAGTTACCTCTAAACTTAGACTAAAGATAACCAGTTAGGGTGGAGCAGAAGAAGGCCATGTGGTTCATTTAACTTTTGAAAAACTTTGTGCAAAATGATTTAAAATAAAATAATATTTTGCATACACTTTAGGAATTTTCTATTTAAAGGAACATTGCAATAAATTCTTAGAATAAAGAGGACTCTTCTAAGATGAAAATTAATGCTATGATTCATCTGTTTTCTAAGTTCTGGCTTTTATCTATTAAGTTTCTTATTCTCATTTTTGTCCATTTAAAATACCAATGATATTGATAATAGTCACTAATACTCATTAGCTAGAAAGCTTAACAAAATTTATCTCGACTATTATGGTGGTTCCTAGGATAGGATGCCACTTAAATATCCTAGACAGTCATCACCAAAAGCATAGTTAATCCCCTCCAGTCAATCAATGAACATTTATTAAGCACTGACTGTGTGCTAGGCATTATACTAAGCACCTGATGTGGGCGTTGGAGTCTATGAAAGAAAATCTTCAAGATTATAGAACATGAGCCTTTCTAGAGAGAGTAAGTTCTAAGGAGTTTCAGTTTCAAAAACTGGAAACCTTCACTTCACTTACATTCACTATTAAATATTACTTAACACCATTAAAATTATCCCAAAGATAACCAGATGACAAATCTGAAACCAAATCAGACTCAGCTCCCTCCTATGCCATATGGCTATAAGAAATAAAAAAAAACAAACCTGGAAAGTTGAGGATTCCTTCTGTATTGTATATATATTAACCCTGCTTTATAACTGCACATTTAATACCATTAATGAATTAACCATTTCTTGGGGTGTCAATCAAAGAACCAAGAACCTAACCAAAAAAATCTTAGGACATAGAGATCAGCACAAAAGTACATTAGTCAGCTCTCTAGTCAAAAATTAACAATAACAACAACAATAACAGCTAATATTTAGCTAAGTGCTTACTATGAGACAAGTACTCTGCTAAGTATTTTTCAAATATCTCATTTGATTTCCACAATCCTTTTAGGTAGGTGCTATTATTATCCCCATTTTATAGATGAGGAAATTAAAGCAGAGGTAAAGGAGCTTACCCAGAATCATACACAGTTAGTAAATATCTGAATATGATATTCATATTCATATTAGCAAATATGAATTCAGGTCTTTCTGATTCTAGCTCAGATACTATCTCCTATGCCATTTAGCATGTTATAAGCCTGAAAGTACTACGTAAATATAATTATGCTAGCCACAATGCAAGATTTTCTTTTAATTTTGTGTTAACTAGTATATTTTTAGTAGATATTAGCAAGTAGACAATCTATGGTCCAAGTAGCTTATTGGGTACTAAGAAACTCTAAATCATAGTCTCGATTTGATTGTTTCAAAACTATTTAATGGTTCCTTATTATCACTAACAATAATTGTACAGGTGGTTTTAGTTTTCTAAATTGATTTAAGTAGTAATAGGAATATGATTTGGAGAGATATCCTTGACATCTTTCTCTAAGCCAGAATTCTCCAAGGAGCTTAGTTTTGGGCAATCCCTAATAAGTCGCTGTGAAATAGAGATAGTCTGATATGCTAGGTTTTATTTCAAATTGCATGGAAGACTTCCAGGAATATTAATAACACTTTCAACTAAAGTTAATTCACTAGAAGTCAAGGAATAAAGTAAGGGAAGCAAAAGAGACAAGGTGAAGGGTTAGACAAGAAGCATCAATGTCTTAAAATTTTCTATTGAGTCATTTTAAATGGTGTTTATTAAAAACCAGAACTGAGCACCAAAGATTGGGACCAATGTTTTAGTTCCAATGGTTTAGGAAGGGAAGAAGGGAGGAAGGGAGGAGAAAAGGAAAAGAGGGAGGGAAAAGAAGAAGGAAGGAAGGGAAAGAGGGAGGGTGAGGGGAAGGAAGGAAAAGAGAAAGGAAGTAGGGAAGGAGGGAGGGAAAAAGCATTTGTTAAGTCCCTATTATGTGCCAGAAACTGTGTTAAGAATTTTATAACATTATGTCATGTATCCATATGACATTTCTGGAAAGTGGGTGTTGTTATTATTATCGTCATTTTATAGTTGAGGAAACAGAGGCAAATAAGGTTAAGTGCCTTGCCTAGGGTCATACAATAAATAAGTCTTACAAAAATATAAGCAAAAAAGAACCTAATGCTGTATATAGAAATTTAGAAAAGTTGAATATTATATTGGGTAATTATTGAATTGAATTAGAATGAAATATCTAAATTGAGATGAAATCTAAATTTAGGTCTTCCTGACTCTGAGCCCAACACTGTCTACCAGGCTACAGGTAAATCCAAAGAGTCATAATACATAGGTAGGTTCCTTAAGTTGAGTCAAAATTGAAAAGGTATAAGGGGTTAAATTATGTGCTTCAAAAAGTTCCTTGGATTCATTTCTCTTTAAAAGGGAGTTACCTATATCACATGTGGTCAGACTTGTAGGCAGTGAGAAATGAAGAGCATCTAATTATGGTCTTTTCTACTAGCCTGCACGTGGCAGCCAGATTCTGAGAGCAGAAAACAGAGGTCAAAACCAGAATCCCCTCAATTGAAAGTCAGATCAAGGCACTAGCAAATGCCAAGTTATAGGAATATGAGGGAAAATCTTGTGAAATATTTAGGTGCCATAATGAGACGTCTAAGCAACATCATTTTAATCAGTATTAAACATCCTACGGTGACTACTTTGAAGATGACAACATGCATTTGGATACAAATTCTGGTACATTTTTTTTTAAGTATTAGTTTCTAGTAAAACCTTCTTGTTAAATGGTTTCAGTCCTGTCTGACTCTTCCTGGCCCCTTTGGGGGGTTTTTCTTGACAAAGATACTTAAGTGGCTTGCTATTTCCTTCTCCAGCTCAATTTTCAAATGAGGAAATTGAGGCAAAAAGACCAGATTTGAACTCTAAAAGAGGAGTCAGGGCTAATCTCTATACATTGCAACACTTAGGTATTCCAGTGTCACCTTATATGAAATCATCTTTACCTACCTGTTTATACCTAGGTGCGGACACAAAAAAATGATAGTTGAAACTACTATATATATATAAGACAGAATTTCATTTCTGTAGAAATTGAATATTTTATTTATCATACAGATAAACCCAAGTCATCAAGGGGGCATATACACATCAAAAAGATAAAAGTTTTTTAAAATTTAAGGGAAGCTGGGGGAGGAAAGCAATTTGTCTGATTTTTATGTGTCAATATCACCTAATGCTCATTTATTTAATAAATCCTTAGGCTGCAGAAAGAGGAAGTCAAAACAAATGGTCTGAGTATTATTCTCCTCTCCTTTAATTTAGATATGAGTCATGACACTGAATAGAGGGGAGTGAAAGAGTGAGCATCAAGTGAAAACTATTTAGTACAAGCCCAGAAGATCCTCAAAGATTAGCTTCACTTTCACCAATGGTCATTTGACTGACTTTGAGATCAGCTGACTGATGAAAATTAAAAAAAAAAAAAAAAAAAACTGCCTCTTCCTTCCATATGGAAGTAACTTCCACAAGATCCCATTGTATAAGTCGTCCGTACTGATTCTTCCACTCCAATCTTATTCTCATGTCTTCTCATAGCATGGAGGTGACTGGATTCATTGAACCTATCTTAGAGAAGCACAAGCCCAAACAAGACAAACCAAGCTGGAAAGCTGTAAGTCCAGTGAGAGATTGTGTCAGCTCTAAGGGGTCAGCTCTGCTGAAGTTTTATAAGGGTTACTACAGGTTCAATAGTCTCCTGACCAGTGCTTCCAAAACAATAACTAAGGAAAAAAGAGATTGTAACATGCTTCTGTGAGACATGAAGGTGGCACAATAGAGTGCAAACCTTGGAGTTAGGAAGATTCATCTTCATGATTTCAAATCTGACCTCAGACACTTACTACCTGGGTGACCCTGGACAAGTCACCTAACACCATTTGCCCAGTTTCCTCATTTGTAAAATGAGCTGGAGAGGGAAATGGCAAACCACTCCAGTATCTTTGCAAAAAAAAAAAAAAAATGCATTAGTGACTGAACAACAACAAACATACTTAGAGGAGGAAGGACTCATAATGACAAAAATTACAGATCCCTCAATACTGAAGAATAAGTGGATAAGGGAAAATATATGGCTATAGTAGTGCTAATACAAACATTCTGCAGAAAGCAGTGGTAGAGAGCATTCCAATTAAGTCAGAAATCATACCTATGAGAAATAGTGAATATTCAAGAAGGACTGAGACATTCATATTAGTTTTTACAGTTATATAAGCCAATGTTATTTTCATTTATTTAATTAATTAATTTTGCTGAGGCAATTGGGGTTAAGTGACTTGCCCAGGATCACACATCTAGGACACATTAAGTGTCTGAGACTAGATTTGAATTCAGGTCCTCCTGACTTCAGGGCTGGTGCTCTACCCGCTGTGCCACCTAGTGGCCCCCAAGCCAATATTATTTTGCTGCTATTCCAAAGTCACACCTAGTGTTCAGCCTTCAGGCATAATTATAAAAAAAGAAAAACAATACTTAATTATCTTTTAACAGGGGACTCTTATTTTCCACATATTCAGACAAACACCAGAGGAAACAGATGGACTTTCTATTGGGCACCTTTTTTTAGAAAAAAAATGTTACTAGACATGGTCTTAAAAGACATAGACCTTAAAACCCTCAAGCATTTATATCTGAAGACTACTAACTAGCAAGAAGGAATTCAGAAAAAAACAATTTTGCAAATAAAGATTCCCATTTTATCTAAATAAAAGGGAGACCAATAAAGCTGATTTATCAAAATAGCAGATAATCCCCCAAATAACCTATATTTACCTTTGCAAACCACATGGATCCTCTCTAATTATAATCTCAGAAGAATATAATTTAAACTAATTTGCATTGCCTAAATACAACTTTTGTCAGTATAGAAGTAATGTCAGACAACAATAGAAAGCTGTACCAGGATTTCAAATGTACAAAGTAAATAACTGAGAGACAATTATGTAATTTAGCAGCTCATATTTATTTTTTATTATGGATAAATATTTCTACTTAACAATAATCAGCCATTTAAGGTGTCACTCTCCCCAAATAAAAATTAAGTTGCCAATTTCAATTCCAGAAATTCTCTATAACAACAAAATTACAAATTCAAAATATGTATGTATATGTAATGAGGCAGTAGTATAGGAGTTAGAAAGTCAGCCTCAGAACCAGGAATACCTAGGTTCAAATTTCACTTCTGACATACAGACACTATAGGCAAGTCATTCAACTTATCATTGAGTGATTTGTGCAACTTTCTTAGAAGAGAAGGCAACTGACCTACATTGTTAGACTTAAGGGAATGAAATCACAGATCTCATTTCTATTCCCTTCCCTATCATTTATTTTATATACAAATACACATACACACACACTCACTCACTCTACGCTGACTACAAAGCAAATGAAAATAGAAAAAAAAAAAAAAAACTACACAGGGTTTTTCTCCTGGTATTTGTTTTACTTGTTTAAGCTTACTTAGAAGTGATTTTCTAGCGCTGCTCTTGAGGCCAATGAAACCAATACATTTAAGGCTTTAAAAGTAAAACACTTGGATTTCATGCAGAAGGCATCCTGGGCCTTATCATTCTGTTTAAGATTCTGTGCAAGATTTGCTTGAGTTTTTATAATGGCAAAAGCTTCCTCAGAAAATCATTAAATATCTTTTTATGACATGCCTGATCACTCACTCCACTGAAAGCTTTAACAAACAAGAGAAGAATCTGCTAGTGTCTATGGCCCACTGTTAGCATCTTTCAAAGGACAGCAATAATAATTTACGAGCCAGTGAATAAATTTTAAGAGAAGCATTATAATTCATTGACTTGTAGCTAAGAAGTGTAAGCTTGATTATTCTCACTGGGGATAACCCACAGAGTCAAATGAAAGGCAGTTTTAACAATATTAAACTGGACCAAGAGAAGGAAAACTTAGAGAACTGAATTTAAGCCTAAGAAATCAAAAAGTACTTTTCTAGGAAATTCACAGCCTTAAACTTAATCCTTAGGAGTCCCACCTACATGTCATTTATAATTTGCTGTCCATCCAAAGAAAATGATGCGGTCTTAGTTGGGCACGTATTTTCTGTCATTTTTCTTGTGGTAGTGATTAGCCATATAAAAATCCAGAAGAAGGAACTGAGGGAGATAGGAGCTATAACACCATTTTCTTATTTCCAGGTCATCATATTGCCAACTCTACTAAATAAAATCATTTTATGAGAATGTCAAGGTATATATCCTACTGGGAAGGTTAAATTATATGCAACTGGACAATTATCTTTGAGATTACATTTTCATAATACGCTTAAAAAGCATTTTTCAGGGTTTTGAAAAGAAGCTCTTTCCTCTACAAAAGTCACCATATTTTCCAGAGCTAATGTTTGCTGAGCTTTGCAGAAACACTTCGCTGGTCCTGAATGCTTTTTTTCAGTAGTACTGCTAACACATTCCTTTTCCCAAAATGTGGAATACTAAAAGACGCTGGCTTTTTTTTTTTTTTTTATTCCTATATTCATTCAGTAATACTTAACACATTTGACTCCTGGCCTTCTTCCCCAACTTATTCAACAATTTCAACCATGACAGCAAACAAGTTTGAGCAGACAAACTGCATAGTAAATAACTTGGTCAGTTCACTTTGCCCCTTGCTTCAAATAGTTTCCAGGAATACATACTTATAAAAGCACAAATGGACTTTAGTTTCAAATTCAAAAAAGGCTTATTTCACAATATTTTACGTGTGACTTATAATGACAAATACAGTATTATATATCTCTAGAGAGCCATCAGTTTGACCTTCTATATTACAACCTATGTAGCTTGCATGTAACCATACTAAGTAGAAGAATGAACAGATTTAGAGAGGGCAATAAACATGAAAGCCTTCTAAATATTAGAAATTCCATTTAGAATTTCCCCTTAAAAGTTTCCTGGCCTTCCTCCTATTTTTCATGTGGAATGTCATCATTTCTGTCCTAAGAAATATACTCAAATTGCAATTTGACCTTGAGCTGCAAAACAGCCTTTTAAAGTTCAGATCTCCTGCAGTTAATGAAATAAGATATTAGTCGTACATTAACAAAAGGAAAATGTGTAAAGGGTCTTTAAGTAAAGTAGTTGCTGAAAGAATGGTTCCTAGAAGGGATAATGAGGGACTGTTGATATTTTACTCATTTCTATTCAGACCTCGGGCTTCAAATCTGTCATCACTCAACCAACAAGAATTTATTTAGCATCTACTATACATTCATTCATTTATTCATCAAGCTTTTATTAGGTTATACTGTGTGAAAAGCCCTATGTTAAGTAAGCACAAAGAGAGATGCAACATTTGGGAAAAATGTCATTCTTGTCCTTATAGAGCCTAGTCTAATTGGGGGGATAATACACACAAACATACACACCTCACAACTTTAGTGATTAAGTGCTCTGGAAAATTGTGAATCAAAGTGCTAAGCAATTTCTGAGGAAGTTACTCATTACCAAGAGTTACAAGGGCAGCATTTGAATTGAACTTTAAAGAATGACCTAAAGAATACATTGAACAAAGATATCTTATCCCTCTATAGGAAAGAGCTATATCCCACCTTCAAGCAAGTTTGTATAATTTATATTTTCAAGTCAAAATATTTTCTGCAATCACTATAATTAAATGGTGTTTTCTATGCATCAACATGAACAATGCTCAGTGCTAGGTGCCATACAAATCAAATTAATATGATTCTATTTTACTAGATGGGCTAGAAGCAAACTGACATTTGCTATGTTCTTTTTCCTTACAAAACTGAACCCAGCAGTTTCTCAACCTGTCTTGCATGAGACTGACTCACCTTGACCTCACCCTAAAAATATCCAGCAGTTTATATTCCTCCTCCCTGTTCTGAAACACTTCTCCATTAAGAAAGCAATTTTTTCCAAGTTAAGAAATCAAGCTTTTGATCATCTTTATTTTTTTAAGAAGGAGCATCCATGAATTGCACAGAGGCAATGATTGAATGCATGGTAATGACTGAAAACAACTTCAAAAATCAAAGAGATTAGAGGTGGCAGATGTGCCTCTTGTTTTAAATAAATAAATATAAAGAACAAGGATAAAGGATAGGAAAGAATAGAGATGAAAGATGGGAAGAGATAAGAATAGAGAAGAAGGAAAAAGGGCTAGCCCATGCAGCTAATAGTCCATCTATAATATCAAACAGAAATATTAGTCTTTGATAAAGAATGCCTAAGCCTCCAAATAAAATTTTTAAATGCTTCTTCTCATAGCAATCAAGAACATTTCCCAAATTCTCAAGATATATTCTCAAGAAACTGATATTAGTAAGGAGGTTTCTTAAGATCTCCATTAGGAAGAGTGTTTCAATCTTCTAATACATTTCACTTAGAAAACTGCCTTTGTAATTCTTTTGACATCTATCAGATAATTGTTTCTATCATGCATAATACATTAAAGTTTGCATCAAGATCCAGTGTTCACCACATTAGATAATTCCATATTAGAAGCTCAAAAATAAAATTGAACATTGGCTATTTTAACAAATCCAGTGATTTGTTCAACAACTGACATTTTAATGTAACATTTAAGACTTTCAAAGCAGTTTTCTAACAACTCTGAGCAACAAGTGCTTCTTAGTTATCCCTCTTTTTTGCAGATAAAGATACTGAGGCACCTAGTCACACAACTGAGTCAGGATTTTACCACACACACTTTCCTGACACAAAATAAAAAGTTCTCTTCATCAACATCCCACTGCCCCTCAACAAACCACTTTCACAAGAAACTATACAAAATGGATTGAAGGAAAGCACTAGATAAGATTATTCTGCACATTACATAACTCACAGAGAAATAGAGAGAATCCAACTAGGCAAGGAAAGATGATAAGACAAAGAAATCCAGGCAAGGTTATATGTTACAAAAAGTACAGGTACTTAACTCATCAAAATGAATAATTTTTCTAGGGGCTGTTAGCCATTAGGTCTCTAAGCACAGAAATTTCAAAACCACAGCCACCAGTGTTTATATAAAATGGTATTATTTGCAAAAGTTAATGCAAAACTACTTAAAAATAAGTAAGTGGGAAAATATTAATAGAACATAGGTAAGGATGGGGAAGAGTCTATTAAATCTAATTATCACACTCTTAAACCAGTAAAAATACTTTTGAACGTCTTACTGCATGTCTTTCTTTTTATTTTTTTTAACTTTTCCCTGATGATCATTGTTTTATTGAATCCTTTAAAACCAATGAAAAAGTGTACTGGAACCTTAGTGATTCAGACCATGTAGTAACTCAGACAGTATATTCGATTTTTATTGAGAATAAGATTTAAAATAATTTCTTCCTGATTATACTTCTTCCTGTATATATTTCCTGGGTCTTATGTCTAAATAAAGACCTCTACCCAAAACCCAATTTTTTCTTTTTTTTTAAATAACTTTTTATTGACAGAACCCATGCTAGGGTAATTTTTTTACAGCATTATCCCTTGCACTCATTTCTGTTCCGATTTTTCCCCTCCCTCCCTCCACCCCCTCCCCCAGATGGCAAGCAGTCCTTTACATGTTAAGTAAAAATCCAATTTTTTCAAGTCAAGGTCTCAAATAACTAAACAATTATTTCAATCAGGCTGTAGCTTGTAGAACCACAAATTTTTTGCTTTATCCTAAACAATTTTAAAGTTTATAACAGAACAAACCTATGATTGATCCAGACATTTATATTAAATGGCTCCTATGGTCCAGGCACTATTCTAGATACCCAGAATACAGACAAAAAAAAACAATAATGAATGGAGGATTTATTAATTGATTACTAGACTCAAATAGCTGGGAATACAAAAGTCTAATATAGTCCCTGATCTCAAAGAGCTTACATTCTGGTGGGGGAAACAATACATACATATTTCACAAGAATGAAACTGTTCCTGGTCTAATGAACTAATGTTTGGCCCAGTCTGGAAAGACAATATGCACATTTATAGATGCATACAAAATACATATTACAAAAGAAACAAGATTGTTGGGGAGGGAAAGAACACATTATCAACTAGAGGATCAGGAAAAACTTCATGTGATTTGATCTTATCTTTGAAGGAAAGAAGTGGGAGTGTAGTGAGGTAAAGGGTGGATAGTATAGTCAGGATAGGAGAAATGGAATGTCTTGTATGAGGTTAAGAGGGGCAATTTGGTTGGATGGATAAAGGGGAGTAAGGTATAATACAGCTTAACATAGATTGGGATCCTGAGTTGTACAGGGAGTGAGTAAGAAAAGTTTCATTTGAGTGATTAGATCAGAAGCCAAATTAACAAAGGGCTGAGACTTGAGTGAGAGGTTAAGAAACAGAAGGCTAACAGTGCAGACAATTTTTTTCTAGGAGTCTTGCTAAGAAAGGCAGAAGGATAGCTTCATGGAATGAAAAGTGTACCAACAGTTGTTTTTGTTTTTTTAAGAATGAGAATTTTGGGTGTTTCTACAAATAAGGAAAGGAATCAATAAATAAAGAGGGATGAGATAGATTTCTGGGTTTTATACAGGCTATTCTGCAGTACCTACTTACATTATGTAATAATATAGCTCATTTTGCTGCTACAAATTATATCTTAGTTTTTTGTATTTACTGCACTTATTTATTTGATAAGGGATGTTTAAGTTAACTTAGAAGTTACATTTATTTAAATCAAGAAGAAAAAAAAACAACCCTAACACTATAATTCAGTCTCTAGGGTCACACAGGCCTTTCACTGTTATTCCCAATGCAAGAGATTTCACTGCATCAGCAAAAGAATTGGACGCTCCTGCTTTGAATGCCATTTAACTCCACCCCCTGTAAGGGTAAACCTGGCAGTCAGTGGCTTTTTCAAACCTGGGAGTAGGGCCAGAGATTTAACTAGCTGGCTCCCACAGTCGCCAAAAAGTAACTTGGTCCTTCTCTCAAACCAGCTGGTGTCCCAGGCGACCCTCCAGTGTTTAGGCTGAGCAAACGCAGGAGGCTCGAGCCACGCCCCACCTGCCTAACCCCTTAAAACTAAAAATAATCTTCATTCATCCTAGCCCTTTTTCTCCTCTTCAGGAAGGAGAGGATATTAAAACCTCTTTTCTCCCCACCCACGTGGGAGCCAGTTTCATCGGGAAATGAGAAAGATTACTGTACGGATATCTCTCCTTTCCCATGATAGCAGCGAGGTTCCATTAATTTTTTTCCCCTTCCCTTAACGATTTAATAAAAAATAAAAAGATTGTGATAATGATGAAGATGACGACTCGGAGAAGTTTCTCTTCCTACCGTTCCCAGCCCATTTCTCCGTGGCTGCTTAATGTGCCGTATAAGTACCAACACCCAAATCTTAAGGACAGACGGACACACACACACACACACACACACACACACATACACACACACATATACACACATACACACACACACACACACACTCCAAATCCAGAAGAGGCTGCAGAAGTAAGGGACGGTCAACATTTCCAACTAAGAAAGAAAACGAACAGGGAAGAGAAAAGGCTAGTACTGTAGCTGGACTAAATAATAATAATAATCTAAGTAACTCAAGAAAAGGAACCTGCCTTTATGTTTGGACGTCAGAGCAAAGTTGGAATGTGTGAGCCAGGGCAGTTGAAGCTTTTCAGTGAGTGCTAGATGAAGAGGTTGGTAGCGGATCCCTAACTTTGACAACGGCAACCGCATTGAAAATGTGGGTGGTGTTTCTGCTCTTCACATGCACCTGTTAGGACCTTCCCCTTACTTAGTTCTAACCTACAGGATGGGGCGAAACTGATTCGCTGGAACGTGGATTCCTTTTTGTAGATTACCATCGACAGAGCATAATATTTCCTCATAATCCTCCCCATAATCAATATAACCAACCGCACACTTCCGCAAGAAAATTACGATAAGAAAAAAATCCCTCTCATCTCCCGACTCTCCTACGCCCCGACCAATTTTTCAAATGGACTTCCTTTTTTCTCATAACCTTATAATATCCGGCTCTATATCCCCATGTTTCCTTTCCCTTTCTGCCACGTTCCCCGTTGCCACTTTTCTACGTCTCCCTTACCCCTCCCGAATTCCTGAAGATTAGTTTATAAGAAGAGATTTCTCTGATCGCAGCAGGGACCCGACCGAATCGGCTCTGGGCTGGTCAGGGAGCCCCAAGCTGCAGTGCACCAGGGGTGGGTCTTGATAGGGGGAGGGGGCGGCAAAGCCACGAGCCCGAAACAGGGGAGAGTGACGGCCAATGACGGAAGGAGTTTCTTCTTAGTAAGAAAACAAAACCAAGTGAGACCGCTTTAAACTACAAAGGCCAGAGCAGGAGAGGTCCAGAGAATGGATGGAAAAACAAGAGGCAGAAACCGGGAGTTGGAGTGAAGGGAAGCTACCAGAGTCTGAGAGAGGCCTGAGAAGGAAGCAGAAACAGAAAAAGGAGTGAAGGATTGGGAGAGTATCAGAAAGCTCTGCACCGACCGGGCCGAGATGGGAAGAGACCGAGAGACAAGAACAGAGAAGAACTTCGGAATTAGCTGGCAAAAAGCTGGCAGTATCGGAAGGGACTGGAAGGACGGGACAGGTGTGGCGCTTCCCAAGAGGCAACGACCAAACTTTCTCCCCAGCCGCGAAGTTAGGGGCAGTGGAGTTGAGACTGCGAGGTAGTTTCTTCCATGCCCACCACCCCACTCTCAAGGTAGGGGGCGGGGAAGGAGAAACTGTCCCCGACTGCACACACCTCTCCAGTCCCGGGACTCGGTAATGCGTTCTAGATGTGCACTTTTACCCTCTTACTTCACCCTCAGGTTCGTTTTCTCTGATTCTCCTCCCCTGTACACACATCCCACGCCAGGACAACTGAGCAACCTGAGGCGGTCAAACTCACCTGGCTATAGAGCTCGCTGACCGACATGACCCAGTCCGCGCAGCAGACAAGCCCGGAGACGCGTCTGGAAGCTCAGCCCTAGCTTCAGCGATCCGGCCCCTCTCTCCAGGGCAATCTCCGGCTCCCGGTGCTGCTTGCTGTCCCGAGTGGCTCTCACACCAGCCGCTGCCCGTCTGGCGCCATCTTCCTGCGCTTAAAAAGAGTTTTTCCTTCTTTCTTTCTTTTTTTTTTTTAAATCACCCTCCCACTTTCCCCTCCTGGTTTTGCCGAGGCTCCGTTTCCTGGCTCTTTTTTTGCTCCGGAGCGACCTTTACTCGGACGGCAGCCAGGCTGGAGTTAGGGCTAAGGTTGGGAGGAGCAGCAGCAGAGGAGGAGGAGGGGAAGGAGGAGGGAGAGATGGAGAAGGAGGAGGAGGAGGAGGCGGTAGCTAAGCTCCGCCGCTCCCCACTCAGGTATGGGGAGGAGGTGCCGGCAGGAGAGCGTCAGAGCCAGGCGCTCCGTGCGTCCCCTGCGCCTTCCGCGCGCTGCAGGTGCCCGGGGCTCGGGCTGGGGGCGGGACTGCTCCTCCCACCCCGCGGCTGGTCTGAGAACGAGGTGGCCACTACACCGGGATTCTCTGTGCTGCTCTGAGTCCGGCGGGGCGGGGGTGGAAAGCACGCGTGGAGCCAATCCCGGGCCGCCCCCTGCTGGTCCTGGGGGCAAATATCGGCCGGACCTGAAAAAAAGACAGGTGCATCGTGTGTATAAAACACATACATACACCACACAGGAGCTAAGCATACGAAAGAGAGAAGAAAAATGAAAAAAGGAAAGAAAGAAGGGGAGGGGGTAGAAGTGTCAACAAGTCTCTTGGAACGTTTGGTGACACCAGGGTCATAACTCACAACTCTTACTCGAGGAACAGTAAGGAGGGCAGTGTCACTGAATAGGGAATAAGTGAAAGGGAATAAGATAAGAAGACTAGAAAAAGTAAGGGGACCTTAAAAACTAATCTACTGTTAGGAAGTAGTAGGGTTTAGTTTTGCAACAGTTTATTATTACATTGATTTGGATACCTAGCATCCTGTCAGCTCCTCTAAAATCAAAGTAACTTCTTACGGTAAAATACTGATGTCTGTCGCTAGTAAGTGATATAACAAATGCTGGGGAGACTTATTTACCAATGCCTACATGAGAACAAGAAATGATAGTTATATTATGCAATAAGGGCATTCCATTTCTACAAAGCAGAACCCAAGTCATTTATGCAGAAAAATATACAGATATTCTTCATCATTTATACATTGTCTCCGATCCAACACCTCCTCTCTCTCACTGTGTAGATTTCTACCACATTTCCTTTTCCATTATCAATGGCACTTGACCGTCTTAAATAGCTTCACCACTTCCTTCCCTAAACCAAAAGTGTTAAGAGTGGGGAGAGCACTACAACTAAATGCAATTGAAACTCTGGTTCTATATTTTCTACCTGTATGAACTTGGCTAAGTCAGTTCCTCTCAGCATTTCCTGATCTACAAAATTAGGGTATTGGAATAGTAGATAGCTAAGTTTTATTCCAACTCAAGCCACTCTGATACTAAGTAGAATATACTCCTGAAATTAGAAACAAAATTGTAAGAAGTTAGATGGGTGGCAGCTAGGATAGGAAGAAGGGAAAGGGGAGAGAAGGAAAGGAAAGAAGGATGACAGAAACACAGGTTGAGTTCTCAGGTCAGAGTTAAGTATAATCACCATGATGTTAAACACTCCAATCCTCCCTGAAACAGGTTCCTGGTTGCTACAGCAGGGTTCCTAAGTTCATAGGGAAACCTGTGAAGAGACTTGTCTATTTTCTTCACTTCACAGCAAAATTTAAATCTAAAATGGCACACACTTCTGGTCACTCACTATAAAAAAGCATGGTGGTATGTGATACTATGTGGTAGACACTTCTAAGCACTGAAAATTCAAAAATAGAGCTTTCAAGCCATTCAGTTTTAACAGGCAAGACAGTGTACAAATAATTACATGTAAACAAGATATAGATAAGATAAGAGGAGAGCTAATCCTGGGTGAAAACAGTAGCCCTGAGGACAGGGTAAGATTTCTTGCTGAAAGTAAGATTTTAGTTGAGACCTGAAGGAAACCAGGAAAGTTAGGAAAGAGATGAGTAGAGAGAGAATTCTAAGGCATAGTAGATAATAACCAGTGAAAATACATGGAGATGGATGACATCTGGAGGAACAGTAAGAAGGTAGTATCATAAGATTTGGAATATGTGGATGAGAATAAGATAAGAAGCTTTAAAAAAAACTGGGAAGAAATCTAGGGGAGGGTGTGGGGAGAAGGAGGGGAAAATTTGAAACACAAGGCTATGCAAGAGTCAATATTATCAATGCATATGTTTTGAAAATAAAAAAACTTTTTTAAAAAAGTGACAGGAATTTAAAAACCAAACAATATTTTATATGTGATCTAGAGGTATTGAGGAGCCATTAGAGTTTATATGGTAGAGGGGAAATATAATCAAATATGAATTTTGAGAAAATGAATTTAACAACCAAGAGGAAGATAGATTAGAGTAGGGAAAGATTAAAGATCAGAAGGATATTGCAATCATCCAGGCCTGAGTTGGTGAGAGCCTAAATCAGAGTAGAGAAGTGTCTTAAGAGAAAATGGGGTGGTAACAGAAATGTTATGAAGATAGAATTGACATGTCTTGGAAACTAGCTGATAGAATATGAAGAAGGGCAAAGGAGAGAAAATGAATAATTAAGCATGATGCCTAGTTTTGAATGTGGATAACTGGAAAAAGAATGGTGCCTCCTGAAGAATAGAAAGTTAGGAAGAAGGAAGGTTTAGGGGGAAAGATAATGAATTCCAATTTTAGATGTATTAAATTGAAAGTATCTATGAAACATCCAGTTGAAAATTTCCAATAGACAGCCAAAGATTCAAGACTGGTGGTCAGGAGAGAGATTAGTGCAGGAGAGATAAATCTAAAAATCATCATAGCAGAGAGGAAGATGATCACATGGAAGTCCTGAGATCAGTCATTGATAATCATCTTCTTTGTCAAATTGGAATAGTAGCTAGAAAAGTAATCCATTCAATCAGCATGTATTGAGTGTCTATTGAGTGTACCATACCAAACTAGATGTCTTCCTCTACTTCTCAGTTAATCTTGACCATTTGGTGCTCTTTGAAAATATCTCTTACTCATACTCATAGTTGGGGAATGGCTATCATATTACATATATAAATATATTTTACATATATAATAGTATAATGAATATAATGGGATATTATTGTTCCATAAGTAGGATGATTTCAGAAAAGCCTGGAAAGATTTATATGAACTGATAACAAACGAAATGATCAGAGCCAAGAGAACATTGTACACAGTAACAACAAGATTACGTGATGATCAACAGTGATGGACTTGGCTCTTTTCTCCAATGAGGTGATTCAATGCAATTCTAATAGACTTGTGATGGAAAATGCCATCCACATCCAGAGAGAGAACTATTGGTGACTGAATGTGGATCAAAGCATAGTATTTTCAACTTTTTGTTGTTGTTTATTAGCTTGTTTTTTCTCTCATTTTTGTTTACTTTTGATCTGATTTTTCTTGCACAATATGACAAATATGGAAATATGTTTAGAAAAATTGCACATTCAACCTGTATTGGATTGCTTGCTGTCTTAGGGAGTAGGGAGGGGACAGAAGAAGAAAATTTTGGAACTCAAGGTTTTGCAAAATGGAAAGTTGAAAAGTATCTTTGCACATATTTAAAAAAATAAAATACTATAAAAAATTAAAAAGAAAATATCTTCTACTCTCTTATTCATCTACTACTGTCCATTTTCTCCACTATTCACTATTCCTGATAGCCCTCCAGCTAGCACAATTGATTCAATTAACTTTTAAAAAACCCTTATTAGATGTTTGTAATGGTTAAGAATAGAAGAGAGGGGAATCCCCACTCCTAAAGTGCTTACACTATAAAAAAAGGAATGCAACTTCTTCACAAATAAATAATTTTTAAAATGGAATGCAATAGAAGCAAGGAGGAGATCTACAGACAAAATACTCTTAGAAAATTTGAGGAGAAAATACTTTCAGCTGGGGAAAAGAGGGAAGGCTTCAGAGATGAGTTGATAGCAGGTCTCGGTCTTAAAGAAAAAGAAGGATTTCAACAGGCAAAGGTGAGGGAGAAAGTTTAATATCAGACTGGGGTGTGGGGAAAGCTTGCACAAATTCTTGGGGATGAAGGAAATCAAGGAACAGATAGTAGTCTAACTAGGTGGAATGTAGAATATGTGACTGGGATAAGATACAAACTCCTTAGCATGTGGAATTTAAGGTCTTGCATAAACTGGCTCCAATCCATCTTTTCAACCTTATTTCACATTACTCCCCTTCACCTATTTGTCCTTCCCGATAAACTAGTTAAAATTTCCCTTTCTCAATCACTCACCTTTAGTCATTCATACAAACATTTTTCTCCAACTTCACCAGCAGTTTTAGAACATACAGGCTCTTTGTACCTGCTTTTAGGTTTTCCTTAAGGGTTCAGTTCAGGAGTCAGCTCTGCAAGAATTCCTGTTTTATTCCTACCACAGCAGTGGTGATTTCTTCATTTTCAAACTATTCCCCATTTATTAATTCTTGTGCATGCTGTGTCATTTTAGAGGTGCCTGTGAACAAAGATTGTATTATTTTTGTCTTTGTAGCCTAGCATAGTACCTTATGTAAGAGGTTTTTAATAAAATTTTTTGAATTAAATCAAATTGAATATTTGATGTCTTTCCCATCTACTTCTCCCATCTCCTCAATATGTATCTCATTTCTAATTATTGCATGCTGTCTCTCCTATTAAACTGTAAGTTCTTTGAGGGAAGGAACTATATATTTTTTAAGCTTTCTTTTTATCCCCAGCCTTAGTACCAGTGTCTGCAACAACAGTAATCATTTAATAAAATTATTTTGTGTAGATGTATGTGAGTGGATGGATAGATAGAAGGAAAACAGTGTCAAATAAAACTAGAAATGATAAATGGAATTAGATAATGGAAGAACATGAATACAAATATACTTTAAAAAAAACATATATTTTATTCTATATAAAGAGGCCCTGAAATTTGTGAGTAGGGGGTTTATTTAGACCTGTATTATATGCTGACATATGCAAGGTGTGGCCATCCTGGTCTGTAACAGATGTACAATGGAGACAGAGGTATAGGTCCCAAATCTGTAGCCTTCTCTAGCTCATCGTATTACATAGATGCTCATATAAACATTAGGGGCAGTATTGTAATGGGAAAATCAATGGGACCAGAATTTGAAGAGACTTGGGTTCCAAGTCTACCTCAAACAATTACTAGATATCTGAGCACAAACAAATGACTTAATCTCTCAGCATCTGTTTCTTCATCTATAAAACAGAAATAATACTTATAGTACCTACCTCACAAGGCTATTTGAAGTAAGATAATGTATATATGGAGCACTTTGAAAATCCTTAAACATTATATAAGTAGCATTTACCTTTGTTGTCATCATCATTAATTACTCTCTGACCACAATGATTTCAAAGTGATGGGGGGAGGGTAGAACATTGATTTGAACCCCTTGCCACCTCCTGCCTACCCTTATGTCTGTGTGTCTGTGTGAGAGAGAGAGAGAGACTATAATCCTGCAAAACTCAACAGGGCAATAGCTATTATAGAAAGCCACTACAGAGACATTACCAGACCTCACAAAATGTACCTTGGGTGCTGTAGCATCATTTCAGTTGGCCACAAGAACATAAATGAAAGTGCAATTGAATCTGATAAGCATTTAAGAAATGCCTGCTAAGTATGAGGCACTTTGGAAGGTACTAGGGATTCAAAGGCAAAAATGAAATCTTTGACCTCAAGGAGTTTGACTTCTCCTTATTTATTTAATTTGGCAACTAGGGGACACAATGGATAAGGTACTAAACCTTAGCTCAAATTTGGTCTCAGATAATTTACTTGCTATGAAACCCTGGACAAATCACTTAGCCATGTCTGTTTCAGTTTCCTTATCTATAAAATGAAGATAAGCACATACTTCACAGAATTTTTGTAAAGATAAAATGAGATATTTGTAACATACTTTGTAAAACCTACCAGTGCTAGTTATCATTTTCTCTTATTCCTCATCTATTTTATAAGTACTTATTTCTTCTTTTCACCCCCTTTCCATTGGATAATAAAAGATAAAACAACCAAAAACCACAAACCTCAAAGCAAATCTGCATAATCCAGTAAAATATTCCTACATTTGGCCTTATCTAAAAATGTATGTCTCATCCTGCATTTTAAGTACATCTTATTTCTGTCTGGAGGTGGTTGGTATGATTAATCTTTAGTCCTCTGGAATTGTAGTTTATCACTGAATTAATCCACTTCATTCTATAAGACAATGTTAGCCCTAATCAAACCTATAGTTCTGAAGAAAAGGTGTGAAGCCAGAATCTTTTAATCCATTAATTTATCTGACAGAGCTCCTCCCTTGTTTCCTTAAACTCTTCCTAAAGACCTGCCTCTTCCAGAAGATTATCCTAAATTATTTATTGATTTTTCCCAAATGCATTCCTCTTAAAAAAAAAAAAAAAAAGGAATTCCAGATCTGAAAAGATTTGTGTGAAAAGCCACGGGAATAATATGAAAGATTAAAGATGAAAACTCTCTCTGAAATCACAAAAAGGACTAGTATCATATCTCCACTGAAGTCTTTTCTGCCTTCATATGTTGTAGAGATAACCTAGGTTTTCAAAAACTCTGCCACAAAACAGAGCAAACTTTAGTTTCCCAAGTTAAGATGATTCCCTTGTCATCTGAAAATCTGCCCAGTCCTGTATAAGTTGGCTCCAACTTCTGGAGATCATTATTCTTTTTAGTCACAGCAGCTCAGAAAGACCAACTAAAAGCTGAAAAAATATTGAAATGCCCATGGTGATCTACACTGAGGCAGTATGTTCTAAAGAATAGATAACTAGTCTTGAAATCAGGAAGATTTGCATTAAAACCTGCCTCAGACAACTATGGAGTGCTGAGCAAATTATCTAACCTCTTGGAGTTCAGTTGTTTTTGTTTGTTTTTAGTTTTTCATCTGGAAAATGAGACTCACTAACCTCTCAGGTCCCTCTCCAGCTTTAAATCTATGATATTATGACCCATAAAATCATGGATTCTTTGATTTCAGAAAGCTCTGGAGAGAGTTATATGAATTGATGCTAAATGAAGTGAGCAGAACCAAGAGAACATTGTACACATAACCACAAGATTATGTGATGATTCACTGTGAAAGATTTGGCTCTTTTCAACAATGAGGTGTCTCAGACCAATTCTAATAGACATGTCTTGGAGAGAGTGATCTGCATCCAGAGAGAGAATTGTGGGGACTAAATGTGGATCACAACACCTTTTTATGTTATTGTTTACTTATTTGGGGGGGGGTTCTTTCTCATTTTTCCCCTCTTTGATCCGATTTTTCTAGTAAAAGGTTGTACTGAGAGCAGAAAATGGTAACAGCACCAGGCAATGACGCACTTGTAAATGGCATACTATATAGAATGCTGGATGTGGAGTCAGGAAGATCTGATCTCAAATACTTTCTTAGCTGTGTTACTTTGAATATCAGCCTCATTTTCTTTACCTATAAAATGGGCCTAACAATAGCATTTACTTCCCAGGGTTGTTGTGAACTACAATGGAATAATAACATGTAAAATGCTTTGTGAATCTTAAAAGCATTATATAAAAGCTAGTGATTATTATTAGTGAGATCTTCATCCTAGCAAATTCCCTTCTCCCCAGGAGCTCCATGAATACTGAACTAAATTACTAGAAAGCAATCAGAAGTACCTTCTAAGGAGTGGAGGGCATTTCAACTATTAAGTAGAGGTGGAGGTTAAAAGCCCCCAAATCGACTGTGTTTTATCAATGGATGACATTAGTTACTCACAGTGTGAAACCCTGTTAACAGCACTGATTCTGCCAACTATGCTTAGCATCTAATTTATCCACTCACCTTTGTCAGAAACCCTTGGTGGGATGTAAATGTTCATTTCTGGCTGTTCAACTTCAGCACACGGTGAATGCAGTAACATCTAAGCAAAACTTTCATTATTGCCTCTGTGTGGGAGATGTGACTGGACATAACCAAGCTTGTTATCTTGTATCAGACTTCCCCAGTGGGTGGGAACATGGCCAAATGGCTCTTTATCCAGAGAAAGGTGACCATGATGGTGAAGAGGTATGGAAACCATGTCATATAAAGAGCAAATGAAGCAACTGAGCCTGTTTAGCCTGCTTAGAAAAACATTAGGGGGACATGAGAGCCCTTTTCAAATATTTGAAGAGTTGTCATGTGGAAGAGGGATTAGATGTACTTTTATTTGCTCCAGAGGAAAGAAGTAGGAGCCAGGAAAGAGAAGAGGCAGAGGCAAATTTTAATCAATTTTTTAAAAATACCAAACCTGTGAATCCATTGGTGCATGTAATTCCTAATGAGGAAACTATCAATATAATTCAGCCTTTGACTTGTAACCTTCTATAATACCCTCAATGTGTAGTCATCCAACAATGACAGGGTAGATGGAGATCCACTCCTTTCTACGAGAGCCTGTTCTACCACCAGACCTTTCAATTTTCTTCCAGTGCTAGGATCCTCTCATATTGTTAGTAATCGCCACTTAGATTCCTAAATCAAACTGGGAGTGCTTTGAGGGTTGCCTGAGGTATGTGTCTGTATGTGTCAAAAGATCTTAAAACTAGGTCTTCCTGACTCCTATGCCAATTCTATCAGTTATACCAAAATACCTCTAACTTAACTCAATATAAAGGAGAATATAAGGATATAACTTTAAAAAAAAAAAAAAAAAAGGTCAGTAAGAGTGTCCAACTATGAAAACTGTTAACTCTAAAAGCAGGAAGTTTCTTCTTCACCCTGTGTATATCTCCCTTGTTGTGGGAAAAGAGCTTGTGTAGCTCAATGAAATGATGAGCTACACCATGCTGAGTTGCCCAAGAATGGTAGGTCATAGATAGTGGAGAATCCTTTCAAAAGGTGATCCACTGGAGAAGGATATGACAAACCACCCCAGTATTTTCCCCAAGAAGGTGCCATGGGCACTTTGTTCTTAGGGTCATCAAGAGATGAACACAACTGAACAACTAAATAAAGGTCCCTTCTATTATAAGTGTACAAGTGAAGGCTAGATGACTTGCAAGGATGTTATAGAGAAGATACCTCAATTAGTTGGGATGTTGGACTAGTCAACTTCTAAGTAAAGCCTTCCAGTTCTAAGCTATCATTCTATTCCTGACGCTGCCTTTCTTAAACAAAAATCAGGGAACTTAAATGTGGATCCTAATTACAAAATTGGGAAGTAAACAGAAGCCATTTTTCAGAACTCCAGGTTTCACTTCTGTGTCCTACTTTCATCCTACATTCACTAAAGGAATCCAATACTTTCTTATTCTTTTCCCTGGTTCTGATAATCACTTTTCCAAAAAAGGATCTGATAACTGCTATTTACAACTGAATGTGGATTTAAAGCAGGGATTCTTAAACTTTTTATGTGTTATAAACCCTTCTGGGAGGCTGGTAAAGCCTATGGATTCTTTTTCAGAATGATCATAGAATAAAATACATATGATTACAAAGGAAAACAATTATTTTGAAAGAAAAACGTAGTTTTTCTCTATCCACATTTACAGACTTCTCCTCCCTCCCTTCCATCTGCTAGAATTAAAGAACCCTTGATTTAAAAATCACTCAATTCTCTCTCCTAAGAGTATTTATATCTCATTTTGGGCTGAAAGGCTCTGTCCACTGTTAAAGATATTTCAATCAGCAGCAAGTACAGAAGAAATATTTCTTCTCTTTTGAAGGGGAGGGATTAGTTTTCCCAGAATCTCTGAAATCACAGCTTGCTAGTGCATACAGGTAAGGTCCCAGGCTCTAGCCCTGATAACCTACTCTCTCATCCTTTCCCCTCATCTTCCAGTTAGTGGGAGGAGGGAGAGGTGTAGAGGGAAGTAGAGTGTCAGAGAATGAAAATCAGGGCAAATCAGGAGAAATCAGCCTCAAAGCTCACAAACCAAACATCTGAACAAGTGTAATTCTAAGTCTGCCAAGTTCTCTAATGAATTGCTCATCTGCCCAGCAGCCTGTGAATAGGGAATCACTCTCTCTCACTATGAGATGCTACTCATGCATACCAGATACTCACTTGTATCACATTCCCAGAGGGTAATAGAGCCCAAAGTACATTCTATCCCCAGCATCTAATGCCCTCTTCTGGGCACCTACCCAAATGGCTGTGCTTTTTAAAAAATGAGTCTCCTGTTGTCCAGAAATTTGTGTTATTAGAAATTATAGAATGATAAAAGTCTAGTGCAATCCCAGATTTTTACACAGGCAAGACAATGAGGCCCACAGAGAAGTAACTTGTATGAGGTCAAATTATTATTTAGTGACCAAACTTCAGGAGCCTTTCCCATTGGAGCTGTGAACTAGTCTAACCATTCTGGAAAGCAATTTGGAACTATTTCCAAAAAGCTTTTAAACCACAAAAATATTTAACCCAGCAATGCTGCTTATGAAGTTCATACTTCCAAAGAGATCAAAGAAAAAGGAAAAGCATCATATATATAAAATTATTTATAATAGTCCTTTTTGTGGTAGCAAAGAATTAGAAACTGAAGAATTGCTAATCCATTGGGATATACCTGAACAAGATACATTATCTTCAGATGCATTATATGAATGTGATGGAATACTACTAGCAAGTAGGTGGCACAGTGGATAGAACACCAGCCCTGAAGTCAGGAGGACCTGAGTTCAAATCTGACCTCAGATACTTAACATTTCCTAGCTGTGTGACCCTAGGCAAGCCAGTTAACCGCAATTCCCTCAGCAAATAATAATAATCATTATTATTATTATTATAAAATAAAATAATGAAGGAGATGGTTTCAGAAAGCTCTGGTAAGACTTATATGAACTGATGCAAAGTGAAATGAGCAGAATCAGGAAAACAATGTATGTAATAAAAGCAATATTGTAAAAACAACGTTGGTTGTTGTTGTTGAGAAATTTAGTAATGCTAATCAACCTAATGACACACAACACAGATCCAAAGGGCTCATGATGAAAAATGTTATCCACCTCCAAATAAAAAAACAGAGTTCAGATTGAAATATGTTTTATGTTCTCTGTTTCTTGTTTGCTTGTTTGTTGGAATGTGGTTAATATAGAAATTTGTTTTTCATGATTTCATATTTGTAAGGGGTTTTGTATATCCTGCCT
Organism: Antechinus flavipes; assembly: GCF_016432865.1. Classification (NCBI taxonomy): domain Eukaryota; kingdom Metazoa; phylum Chordata; class Mammalia; order Dasyuromorphia; family Dasyuridae; genus Antechinus; species Antechinus flavipes. The sequence continues at coordinate 358,370,041 of NC_067398.1, read as the reverse complement.
TCTCAATGGGTGGGTAGAAATGTGTGAGGAACTGAATCAGGAACTGAAAATAAAATAAAATTGAATTTTTAAAGTTGAAATAGATGATAAATTTAAATAGGAGTCACATCCTTGTAATCAGTGTCTTATCTCTACAATGAAACTGGAGAGTCCTTAAAGGAGGGGCCTGACCTCATATATTATCTATATCCCCCACAGTGCCAAAGTTGTGCTAGATGCATGTGATAAATAAATACTGATTTATTAGTTGATTGGTTAATAAACAATGACAGATATCTACTGACCATTAGTTCTATGATTGCTGAGGTTCTAAACCAAGGTATCAAGAAAACCATGTAACATAACAGCAAAACTCTGAAAATTCTGGCTGTGTCTATGTCATCAAAAAATCTAGCCCTGGTCTAATTGGTTTTTGTAGTCATCTTAATGACTGGTTCAGCCTGCCACATTATCAATTTACTTAATTTCTAGTTGTGTTTACAAATTTGAGTCTTCACTACCACAAAAATATCTATTTGGCAGTACCGTGGAGAAACAGTTGTAAATAAAATATTTACCTTTTCCTACTTGCTTTTCCATTTGAGTGATTGGAAAAAATACAGTATGTTTGATCCCCAAGATATATATATATAATGATGGGTAGGAAAAGTGAAAGGCTGAACAATATGGGGAGGAAATCTGTAGAGAGAGAGCCAATAACATGGCAACCAGAAAAAACAGACATATGAGACATTTTGCCCCCATTTTGTGCCAAGAAGATGGCACTGAAAAAGCAGGATTCTACAGAGATTCTCCAGTGTGATCTAAGTAATTGGGGGTCTAAGTGTCTGTGCTATGAAAAGGAGCCTGAAGGAGAGAGAAAATGCTGCCTACTCCCTTTTTCCCTGGCCCCAGACATATACATTTCAAGTGGCAGGGGTCAATTAGCCAAACCAGGATTTGTGGAATAGGATGATCTCAAGAGGATCCACTTGAGAATGTAAATAAATATAAGAATATATACATATATACACATACATATATATATAATGTGTACTTATATCAATATGTATGCATATATAAGGATAGAGATATCTTCAACATTGATAGTTTTTCATTCTAAAAGTTCTATTTTTATTTTATTTTCTTAATATATTTTCTTCTAAGATACTGAAAATTTTGTACTTACAAGGAGAAAATTAATATCACTCTGCTATGGTTTGTCATGTTTTCGAAATAGAGACTATGACCCAAGAAGATCCAACCAAAGTGTACCAGAATTCTTCCATCTATGGCAATATCTCTGACATGAGGACCAGTTTTTAAGGATACCATAACCCTGCAGTTAGATAAATATATATATATATATATATATATATATATATATATATATATATATATATATATATATATATATATATATATATATGTTGTTAGAGAGCTAGCTAAGTTTCTTAAGGTCTAATTAATTATTTTGACTCTGGTTTTCAAAAAAAAGTAAAGAAATTAGTGGAGGTTAAGCTGTAATTCTCAGCCAACCCTGTATGTCCTTTATCAGTACACAAGGCTGGTCCTTCTTATTAAGTAAGATTTCCCCTTTGTGGTAAGATTTGAAGTGGATCAAAATGAGCTTTCCATCCCCAACTCACTCTTCCCTCAAAAAAGAAAATTCTTTTTTTTTTTAAACCCATTCCTTTGGGTTAAGATTTTGTATAACCAGAGTCTTTTGTTAAATGACAAAGAGTCCAAGGAGTAATTAAGTGGATATCAGTCATTAACACCCTATAGGGGATTATTTTACAGATTGTTTTTCCATCTGATAGTGAACTAAAAGGAAACAAGACACCAGGCAGGCAAGCTTTGATTGGGCAAGCTAGCAAGCAGAAGCTACTTTAGGGAGAACAGATCTTAAAGAGGTACTGGGAGTTAAGGGGGAAAGATGTCCTGGGTAACTTAGAAACAGTAGGTAAGAATGGGCATTGGGAAAAGGGGTTGAGAATGAAAGAAATGACTCTGAAGGAAAAAAAATAGCAAAAAAAACTAAGATAAATTTCCACCTTCCTCTATCAGGATCTGGTACTTTCCTTGACACTTGATGATCCCTGAATTCAACCCACGTGAATACTCCATTCACCAATGCAACTCTTAATCCCTCCAGCCTTCTCCTCTTATAGAACTCTTACCCACAAATACTCCAGAGAGAGGTTATCTCACAAATACTCCAGAGAGAGGTTATCTAATGCCTAGGAATCTTTTTATAGGGCATTTAGAAACATCAATATAACATTCAGGCTGCCCACCTGTAGTCTTCCATCTCACTGAGTCATTTCTGGTCATTCATGGCCTCAGACCATGTTTTTTATGATGTTTTTTACAAGAAGTTATCACTGACAGTATGCTACAACTTGATTATAATCAAACTTGAAGGTTAAATGGCTGAGGGCAAATCCCTTCAATTCTTGACTTTTAATTTTCTCATAAAATTAAGGAAATAGTACCTGTAGTACCTAACTTACAAGATTGTTTTGAGACCCATAATATATGTAAAAAGCTTTGTAAACATTTATGTAGTTGTTGTTTCTATTAATGTTAGTAGTGTAAAACCTTTCTGCATCTGAAAACTGCCTGTTCCTATCTTTTGACCATTTATCAATTGGAAAATGGCTTGTTTTCTTATAAATATGACTCAATTCTCTATATAATTGAGAAATGAGGCTTTTATCAGAGATATTTGCTAAAGAGATTATTTCCTAGCTTTCTGTTTTCCTTCTAATTTTGATTGGTCTTGCTGATACAAAAGCTTTTTAATTTAATACAAACAAAATTATCTATTTTGCATTTTGAAATGCTTTCTACCTCTTGTTTTGTTATGAATTTTTCCCCTTCCCATAGATCTGACAGGCAGACTATTCCTTACACTTCTAATTTGCTTATGGTGTCTAATATTCTATTTACCTCCTTAGTTTCTTTCTTTATTATTTTTGGTTGGATTTATCAAGTTCTGAGAGGGGAAAGTTGACGTCCCTCACTAAGATAGTTTTGCTCTTTATTTCTACCTATAACTCACCTAACTTCTTTTAGAATTTGGCCACTTGATATATATAGGTTTAATATTGATATTGCTTTGTAGTCTATGATACCTTTTGGGAAGATGTAGTTTCCTTCCTTGTCTCTTTTAATTAGGTCTATTTTTGCTTTTAGTTGTTAGAATCCTTTCTGGACTCCTTCCCTAACCCACACTGACACTAGCAGGTAGGGTCCTCAGAAGAGCAGTCCTATTCTCAGGGTTCTGCCAATAACCCTGAGAGAGCTGATGAGCAACTCCAGTCTCTACCATCACCAACCTCTGGCTCAGTGCTAGGATACTCTTTAAGTTACAATGTTACAGGGTTTGGGGTTTTTCAACATGATGCTCAGCCTAGGGTTAGCAGTCCCTTCTCATTGACTCTCTCAGAGTCTCAGCTCAGCAAGAGGTAGAAATCTTGTCTCTTCATTTTGATAATCTTCCTGGTTGAAGGGTGGCTTTTCTCAAGACTCCACATTAACTTATGATGATCAATTAATTCTACTTACCCAGTTCTTGGTGAGATTTTTGCAGATAAGTGGCAGAGGACCCAGACATGAAAGGGACCTATGTCCTCAAGCTAAGTCTGCAGTGTTTTCTGGTCTTTTCATATATATATTTGAGTGAACCTTTGTGAACATGTGAGAAGTCTTCTTTACATCAATCAATATTTATTAAGTTCCTACTATGGCCAGGCACTATGCTAAATACTGGGGATGCAAAAAGATAAGTCAGGAATGAAATGAAGAATGAAAGAATGACTCTGAAGGAAAATATAGCAAAATACTCAGATACATTTTACCTACCTCTATCAGGATCTGACACTTTCCTTGACACTTGATGATCCCTGAATTCACCCATATGAATACTCATTCAACAAAACAGCTCTTAATCCTTCCAGCCTTCTACTCTTATAGAACTCTTGCTCACAATTCCAAAGAGAGGTTTTCCAATGTTTTCCAATCCTTTTATAGGGCATTTTGGTAATTTAGGAAAATCAATATAACTTGCCCTCAAGGAGTTTCCGTTTTAATGGCAACAAACAAACTGATTTATACATCTTACTATATATGAATAAACTCCCCCAATTAATCTAATTAATACTAATAAAATCTATTAATAACCAAGCTTATGTAAGCCCCTCTTTATTTGGTATCTCAGTATTCTCTCAGAGGTTATGCTACCCTACAATTGGCATTGAAATACCTCAGTTTCCCTGCTTCAGTTTCCCTGAATTGTTCTGCCTCAGTTTCCCTGGCCCACTCTCCCTTCCTTGCCTGATTGGGACTGAGAGAATAGGAACCTCCAAGCTCTGACCACTCTCACATTGCAAAGAGTCAAACTATATAGGAAATAACTAAAGGAAAGCATTAGAATTAAGAGTGATATGAGAAAGTTTCTAGTAAAAGAATTTTATTTGGGATGTAAAAAAACTCAAGGTCAGTAATCAAAAGCACAGAAGGAAGAGTATTTGGGAAATGGGGGACAATCATAGAAAATGCTCAGAGCAAAGAAATATGTCTTGTTTATGAAAGCCAGGAGACCGATATCATCGGATCAAAGCGTATAGGGCAGAGGGAGGGGAGTAAAATATAATAAGTAGGAAGAGTGCTAGTTTAAGAAGGGCTTTGAAGACCAAACAGATTGTGTCACCCTTTAATATATGAAAAGGCTTTTGTTTGCTATTTTGATTCTTCTATTTTTCCACTTTGAGACCTTTAACTTCTCTGAAATCTAAGTGGAACAAACCCTTTCAGAAGCAATAGTAGCATTTTCACTGACTTCAGATTTTAAATGTTGCTGCTAAAGGCAAAGACTTCATATAGTGGAAAGGAATTTGTTATCCTTAAAAGCATTGCATAATTTCTCAAATGTGAGAATCTCCTTCTACCCACATGGCATGACTTAAGCAATTTTCATCCACTTTGCTTTTCCACTGTGGATAGCTGAAACAAACTCTTTCCCATGAATTTCTTCATCTATAAAATTAGAGTATAAAACTGTGATGACTGCTTATATTGCTTCTGTTCAAAGAGCAAGTGGGTTCCTTTTGAACTTTTTATTTGAGTGTCCAGATATCTAATTATACCACTAATACCTTCCCTCTTTTAATTATCTCCAATTAATCCAATATGTATCTCTTTTTTGGTACATATTTGTTTGCTTGTTTTCTCCTCTTTGTGAAGGATAGGTCTGTCTTTTACTTCTTTTTGTATTCCCAAGACTTCACACAGTGCTTGGCATATAAATAATAAATATTTACTGACTGACCACTAATGTTTGAACCATAAAATTCATGGGACCATGCCTTTTCAGTCAATTAAAAAAACCTATCATCTATCTATCTACCTATTTTTCTTTCTTCATTTTAAAAAACCTTTCTTTCTATATATCCACTTTTTCTATTTATTTGGTGACTGTGGGAGTAGGAGGGTAATAGAATGATGGTATCATGCTGTAAGAGGAGAGATATGTTCTGCCCTAATTATGCTGTAATGCTGGAGAAACTGAGGCAAAACAGAGATTAGGGTTTTTAATATTTTAATAGTGGAGAATTTGGACTAGCTATAGCCAGCTGGATTGAATGGGACTCTTGTCTTAAAGCATCCAGCAACTAGGAAATAATTCCAGAGACTTTTATAGGGCTCCAGCTATCAGGGAAACAAAGGCAAGGGATGGGGCAGAACACTGGTGAGTGGAAATTCCAGAAAGGACCATAACTTTTTAATTCTAACAGATTGGGGTCAAGAAGGTGGTCAAGCAGGAGACAGGAAGTCTGAGCCAAAAAGATAGTGAGTACCATCAAGGCATTTGAGATAAGCCATCTAGAGTTGTATGACTCTTTGCAATGTGAGAGTGGCCAGAGCTTTGAGGTTCCTATTCTCTCAGTCCCAATGGGGCAAGGAAGGGAGGGTGGCCACCAGGGAAACTGAGCCAGAACAATTCAGGGAAACTGAGGCAAGGAAACTGAGGTATTTCAATGCCAATAGTAGGGTAGCATAACCTCTGAGAGAATACTGAGATACCAAATAAAGAGGGGCTTACATAAGCTTGGTTATTAATAGATTTTATTAGTGTTAATTAGATTAATTGGGGGAGTTTATTCATAAGAGTCCACTTGGCCTGGTGGCAGCAGAACAAAATAACATCATGAATCCCTGCACCAGTCCCAAGCCAGTTTAGATATCATAGAGAAATAGAACAAAAAAGGCACATTGTTAAGGATGACCGAGGACCATGTACAAATATTCCCATGGGATAGCTGGGGTTTCTTTTGCCGTTTATCCTTTGAGATTTGAGATTGTATTCCTACACTCTGAGAACACAAAAATTAGAAATCTCTTAAGTATGGTCTCTCTAAGAGACTCAGATGACAGCTTCCTCCCTCCATCCCCCAAGATGAATATCAGAGAAAGAGGATGCTAACCAGGCAACTAAGGACAAAAAAATCTCAATCAGTGTTGATAAATTTACTGTGAAGTAGAAAGGATGAGTAGGAGTTGCTGAAAATTTCAGAAACAGATTAATATTAATAACAATAACTAGCACTTATCTAATTTAAAATTAGTAACAGCTAAATGGTGCAGTTGATAGAGCAGGCACTTGGAGTCAGGAAGATAATTCAAATCTAGACTCAAACACTATAAGTGTAAGTGCCATTAACTCACTCAAGCATGTTTACCTCAGTTTTCTCATATGGAAAATGAGTTGGAAAAAGAAATGGCAAACCACTCCACTAGAGTTGGACACAACTGAAAAAAACACATTAAGGGCTGAAGTTAATTGAATTTGTTGCCCTTCCCAGGAAAATGTATGATATAATGGAATGAATGATAATTGTACAGACCAAACTTTAAGTTTGGGCTTGACAATCTAGTAACTATGTTTAAAGTAACCAAGTGTTACAATGGAAAGAGTAGTATAGACTCAAGTGAGGAAGACCTGAGTTCAAATCCAGCCTCAGATATTTACTTGGCCTGTGATCCTAGACAATCAAGGCACTTATTTCTTATCTTATAAAATGAGGAAAATGCTAGCCCCTATTTTATAAGATTATTATAAGCATTAAGTGGGATGGCTTAAACATTATATAAATATGAGCTAGTTGTACTAATACCAGTACTGTGTGATCCTAAGCCAGTCATTTATTTTTTCTGAGTCTCAGTTATCTTTTCTGCAAAATGAGGTGGGAGGGGTAGATTAGGTCTTTTCTAAAATCTAAATCTTAAACACTAAATCCTACAGGATCATAGGATCAAATATTAGCATAGTATTTGGATTTCTTTTTTTTTTTTAATTTTGGCTAGGCAATTGGGGTTAAATAACTTTCTCAGGATCACACAGCTAGTGAGTGTTAAGTGTCTAAGGCTGAATTTGAACTCAGCTCCTCCTGACTTCCAATCCAGTGTTCTATCCACTACATCATTTAGCTTCCCCATGGTAATTGGACAACACATTTATCTCACCCAAAGGAGTGAATCTGGGGAGAATTTCAGCTCTTCCATCAGGATCAGTGAGAGGTGGGGTCAGGAAGAAGGAGATTGGTCTTTCTTAGCTAGTGATGGCCATCTGCATAAAAGGATTAGTCCTTTGCAAAAGTCCTGAAGATATAGGACTGAAATGGGATGGAAAAATACATGCATGTCCTGGACCATGGTTGAGATCAGCTTCATGATGCTTGAGGCTCCCATTGCTGTGGGTCAATTTGCATGAGAGTACAGGTGTTGTGAAATGGGCACCCACTGAATGGAAAACAGAAGTAGACCAGCATACCCTGGCATACACCTGTGGCCTGGAGATGTAAATTCCCATTTCAATGGGAACAGGAACATCAACTTCATGATGCAAATTGTCTGGAATTAATGGTCTAGGCTTAAAAATCTTATGTTCATATGAAATGTAAATTAGAGTAAGGATACCACAGGGCTGCATTTTCAAAATGTCAGCTTGAAAAAATACCAATATTGTCAAGTAGTTTAGACAATTTACATTATAAGGATATAATTTTTCTATTATATATATATATATTTTTTTTTTTCAATCAGCAAAAATCTACCTTCCTATTAGGAATTTCACCCCCTCATACCTCTATTTCACCTTCAGTTGAGAATGAAAGAATAATAAAATACCTTTTAGACATATGTAATCAAGCAAAACAAATTTTTGCATTGCCATGTGTGGGACGGGTGCTAGACCCCTTTACCTAAGTTGACTACCCAGCGGCATCTTCAGATACAAAGAGGAAGGAAGCATTTATTCTGTCCTTGCAATGTCTAAGCACTCCAACTGAGCAGACATAAATCCTTTCAGCTCCCATCTCCCAGTATTGTGCATGGCCTGGTTAGCCAGAAATGTTGAATAGGTTAAATAGCAAAAGAAAGACTTGGGTTCATAGGATGGACTGAAAAGGAAGTAACCACTGACCAATGGTCAGCAATGCTGTCTACGTCTTGTGGGTCACATAACTTCCTGAAATTTAGCACTAAGGTCTGATCCACTCCATCTCATAGACTTTTTAAGAAATCTTCATCTGGTCCCAGTCAGCCATATCCAGTATATAAATAGTATTTGTCTCATTCTCTACTAAAAGACCTTTTGCCTCTCTTTTCAGGAGATGGGTAGTGTGTTTCATCATCTGTCTCTTAGAAGTTATTTTACAATTGTTTGTCTTTACCATATTGTTGTTATTGTATAAATTATTCTTCTGGCTTTGTTCATTTCACTCTGATTCAATTCATACCATTTTCCCCAGATTTCTCTGAAACTATTCTTTTTATAATTTCCCAAAACTCTGTAGTAGTCCATCACATTTATATTATGTGGGACAGTGGTGACCACAAAAACAATCAGAAGTCTGAGTATGAGTGCAGAAAAAAGTTTATTTCTTTCTCATGAGAAAGGGTGCGCAGTCTCTGATAGGCAAAGTATGGTTTTAGAGAGAGATATCTACCCAAACTAATGGCACTTCTTTTTTTTATTCCTAACACAAGCTCCCCTCCCCAACTCCTGGCTCCTTTCTCCATTGACTGCAGTTTCTAAAGTACAGTTTTTTAAAAGGTGAGGTAAGAAAGCCTGAGGCTAGCAAATGCTTTACAGGGTAGGATGTTTCTCACTAAATTCAATCCCTGCCCCCAAAAAGATTCCATTCTAGAAGAGAAAGGCAAGGAATAAAAAATTCTTTTCAAATCTCAGGTCATCACCCCTGATTACAAAACTTAGTCTCTGCCCCTAAGAAGTATATATTCTTATATTCTTTGGGGGGAGATAACTTCTATCCCTGACCACTTTCTGATGTCTGTGTAGGTTTCAATTTTCTAATTTAATTTTGATAACTGTGGAAGCCAAATATCTGTCCATTTCTCACAATATGCATAACTTTCATTTGTTTTCTGAAAGCCAAATAGGGAGGCCCAGATTGCCCTTCAGATGATCTTCCCAGAAAGAATGAACCAAAAGATCTATTGTTCTGCCTGGTGGGAGCAACGTATAGAGTTGCATTTTCATATAGGGACAAGAACTTAGAGAAAGGTCATGTCAGCTCTTCATTAGTTGTACAAAACAATATATTGAGAAACTGAACTTATAAACTGATAAAAATCACCCCCAAACAAGAGATTAAAGGTAACTGTAAGCACTGAGGGCACATGCTTAAAAATTAATTAATATTAACTTCGCTCTCCACAAAGGAGGAATTTTCTACATTTTTGAACATGAGTTGTATCATGAGGGAGGGGGAACATGTCAAAGAGGAAAATGCAATGAACAAATCTGTTAATTTCATCATGTTATGCCACAGTTTTCTTTAACTGTCCTGACTCAGTTTCCCTGTACGAGTTTCCCTTATCTCAGTCTCCCTAACTATTCCCCTTAGTTGTAAACCCCATTCTGGGCCACTAAGACTGAGGACCATTTGCTCTAAGGTTATAAAATGTTAGCAAGATAAACAAGAGAGTAGACCTCCTGACTCTTTTCTGTCCTCAAAAATTTACAATATCCCTCTAAAATATTCCAAGATAACTCACTGATATCTTTATTTCTGTGTATTCAGACATCCTGTCTCTGGGTTTTTAGGATTTATGGTGTCCCCCCATCCTGACAGAAGTTTTCCTGCACTTCTCACCCCTTTCTTTGTTTAGAGAAAAGCTATTTAAGAAGTTGGGGTTCCTCCATTCATTGCTGGCGGCTAGATGCTGGATGCTGTCCATTAGATTCTTTGAGATGACAGTCTCCTCCAGCCCTGGGACCAACATGGATTCCTTGGTCCCAGTATATCTTTATCTCTGTCTGACTGGATAATTTGAGACGAGAGTCCTGTCCAGTCAATTATGTTCTCCCATTAATAAAATATTTTTAAAAATAAATAAATAAAAAATAAAAATAAAATAAAATATTAAAAACTCTCTAATCTCTCTCCTGCCTCAGTTTCTCTGGCATTACAATCATGCCCAGTCATTTGGGGGAACAGGGAAGGGATAGCATCTGCCCAGGAACTGCCCCTGGATGGATCATCCATTTCTTGCAAGAATTGTAAATAAACCAACTTATTTCATACACTCCTGAGTCTTTTTAGTTTTGCAGTATATTTATAACACTGGTTTCAATTCTGTAATGAAATTCCCTTCTCACATTAGGTCATCATCTCTAAATTTATCACTACAATTAACCAGTCAATAAGCATTTATTATGCACTTGGTATGTACCAGACATTGTGTTGAGTTTATACTAAAGAGTTTACAACTGAGGTTAGAAAGAAAGACAAAAACATTTAAGTTGAGTTCTGAAAGAAACCAGGAGGTGAAGTGAAAAGACCGAAGAGATACAAAGTAAAAAGACAGATTTGGGAAAAGGTGTGTGATAAGTAACTCACCCAATAAATCTCAGGTGTAAATGCTGAGGTTAGGAAGGGGACCCCAAAAGTTTGAGGTCACAAACCAGTGTTGTGAGGTACCTCAAAAGAATTTGCCGGCTTGAACCCATTTCCTGGACAAGGGGCAAAGTTTTATTGTAATTATAATACCATTATACTCGAACTAAATTCCAAGATAATTTAGCAAAATCCTAAAGAGAGGAGACAGTTTTATCCAGCTTTCTATCCTTGACATGCTAGTTCTGTGGCCCAGAGATAGGGCCAGGGCCAGGGAGTGGTCTCCAGAATTTGGTTCTTATTGATCAGATTCTCACAATTGTCTCAGGAATTGGGTTGGTGAGACTGTCATGAGGTCAGAAGCTATCTGACAGCCAGCAATGAATTAAGGAGTGGTCTATTCAGAATCAGACAGATTATTATTCTTAGATTGGAACTGTGGGAAGTTCCTGAGGCAGACTCCAAAGCCAGAAGATTTAGGATTACTGACTTATTGTTAGAACAGAAGCCCCTCTAAGATCAGGGGACCTCAAAATCATATTCAATCATAAAGAAAAGGTTTTGTTTCTCATGAGAAGTAGGTGTTACTCTCACCATACAAGAGGTAAAAGTGAGGCCCCAAGCATAAGCGCCATAGGCAATATATATGTTCCCTGATACAATATTAACCACCATCCCCACTTGGCTCATCCTCAGTGGCTGAGAAGGTGACCTTACATTCTAAGTGTGAAAGCTTATTAGCTATATTAGGAAGCATCAATCATTAAAACAATCTGATATGTCTTTGTTTAAATTCAAATTTATGTGCTATTTTCCTGTTTCCCACTGATCTAGCAACTATTTTCCCAGCCCAAGATATTGTTTTTTGCTGATCCTGAGATAATGTGTTTTCAACATATGGGATGGACAGATATGGACTAGGTCAGTTTGTTCTATATATCCTCAGAATTGTTCTGTCCTCCCATATCTTGGGAATTGTATGTCAGGGAGGAAAGGCAGGGAAAAACGGGAACCTGATCCTATAGCTTGGCTAATTTATAGTTTCTTTTTGAAGAAATATCAAACTTTTCCCACTCAAAGGGAAATAATTTGAAAGGAAAAATAAGAAGGCCAATGTTGCTAGATTGGATGCAAGTATAAGAAGAATGGAGAAATAAGAAGGGGCCAGCACATCAGATGCCAAGTAAATGCTTTTATTTTTGATCCTAAAGATCAGAGGCAGCAATGGGGTAGGGATGAGGGAGGCAGATAGGTAGATTATAGGGCTTGGAGTCAGGAAGAGCTGAGTTCAAATCCAGCTTCAGATATTTACTAACTATGTGGCCTAGACAAGCCATTTATATCCTCAAGCTATTCTTAATGGATGTACAAAGAGTCAGACATGGCTGAAATAACCTAACAACAGCCAAAAAGGGTACTAGAGACCCCCTGGAGTATACTGAGATCAGCTTGTTAAGAAGATGCCTTTAGCATCTCAGTGGAATATTGTTCTTGTTTGTCCTTTGTTCTCGAAGAGGATCATGACCTCAGGGAGGTGATACCATAGATGAGGTGTGAGAAAGTAGCAATTCCTGAGAAACTCTAAGGTTACCCAGCCTTGGGAATGGCACAAACAATGCTGGCCAATCTTTTGGTCAGTAAACTGTAAAACTCAATGATGGGAACTATCCCACCCCTGCCATTCCTCAGTTGTACCTCTGATTTATAATATTAACATATCAACCTAATCTTTGTTTCTCTTTCCTACAAAATTATTTCCTTGATTCTGTCTCTTGCTAGATTCCCCTGGAATTATTCCACTGTCAAGCAACTTAATTCTGTCTTCTGTCTCTTTGCTAAACTACTCCACTTTCAAACAGTATAATAAATTTTGTCCCTTAATTTGGAGACTAAGTGTGCAGATTCTTTCACCAAGAACCAGACTTTCTCCTCAACACCAGGATATGCAAGTGAATTAGATTTAAGTTAGGAAGTTCTGTGCAAGGTCAACTTTCTCACTTTCTCCTCCAGAAGCATGTGGGTCCAGGGGTCAGATATAGATCAGGATGACTGAAATGGCTCTGGATGCAATAGGACACCTTGACCTTTTTAAGCTAAAGTTTTAAACAGGTCTCAGTTTGACTGAGGCTGCACTCACTAAGTGATTAAGATCAGGTAGCAATTGAGGCAAAGAATCTCCTCTTTCATCTAGTCCCAAAAAAAGTCTAAATAAATAAATGAATGAATGTATATGTTTTATGTGTGTATATATACATATATATAATATGTTGCATATGTGTGTATTGTGTATGCACACTCTATGGTTCAGCTAACTGGTCTTGTTTCTTATATGCTACTCCATCTCTCATCTCTGTGCTTTTGCATAGAATATATCCCATGCTTGGAATCTATTCACTATCCTCCTCTACCTCTTACAATTCCTATTTCCACACATCTTGGTGTATGCTTATACTGCCTGCCTTTGGATCACTTGAGATTGCTGGGCTGCTATAGCCTAATCCTATCAGCTATCCACACTAAATTCAGCATTAACATGGGGACCTACAGGGAGCCAGGGGCTCGAGGAGCATCATTTTGCTTTTGTATTCCTAATGTCTAAGATGGATCCCAGGCATCTAGTTCACTAAATGTTTATTTACTAAATGTCAGAATATTCACTGTAATAATTGATTTTTCAGGAACTAAAGAATATGACCACTAACAAACCATGAGTATAAATTGCTTAAATGGATAAGCTAAATGCATGTGTGTGTCTAAGAATATGCACATAGACACACATACTATCCACATCTCAGTGTAGCACTGGCTAATAAGTTATTCCACAAACAGTCTTTCAGATCTTAATTCCTAGAATCCCAATGAGTTTTCATTGTTCAGTCATTTCAGTCACATCCAACTCTTGATAACCAAATCCATTTATGATTTTCTTGGCAAAGATATTGGAATGATTTGCAGTTTCCTTTTCCAATTCATTTAACAGATAAGTAAACTGAGGCCAACAGGGATAAGTGATTTGTCCAGGTTCACAGACTAGTAAATGTTTGAGATCAGATTTTAACACCAAATTTGAATTTGAATTTGAAGCCAAAGAAGCCAGAAGGTAGAAGAAGGGAAAGCATTCCAAGAAGAGATGGACCTTGTGAAGTCAGAATTGGGAGATGGATCCATTTGCAAGGAACATTAAGACACCCAATGTTGCTGGATTAAAGTATATATATATTTGGGGGGGGGGGGTGAGAGACTTCTATCCTTAACTGCACATGCTTAAAATGCTCTTCCTCCTCATCTCTATATATTGGCTTTCCTGTTTTCCTATTTTCTACAGGAATCCTTCCAACCCTTCCAAATTCTAGTGTTTTCCTTCTTTTAATTATTTCCTATGTATCCTGTATTTAACTTGTTTGTATATATTTATTTGCTAATGTCTCCCCCATCAGATTGTGACTCTTCAAGGGCAGGACTTTATTTTAATTATTTTTGTATCACCAGCACTTAGTATACTTCCTGGCACATATAGGTGCTTAATAAATGTTTATTGACTACCTGACTTAGAGAGGCATCTGTACTCTTCTTATTTTCGAGAAGTTTTTTTTAATAAACTAGAAATGTCACTATAGCACTGAATCTCAAAATTGACAGGTGCCTCAGATCGCGCAATATCAGAAAGCATTTATTAGGCACCTACTGTGTATGTTATATGCTGGTGATAAGACAAAAATAAAATAATTACAGCCCTCAAAAAGTCTATATTCTATAGAGGAAGATAGTATGTGCACAAAATAGACACAAAATTTAAAAAAAGGTTTTAGGGGAAAAGGGGAAGCACTAATAATTGGATGACTGCTTGCTCTCAATGTTGAAGAAGACATTTTTGTTCTTTATTAGGTTCATGTAAAAGCCAAATTGTACTTTTTATTGTTCCTCACATAGAGCACTCCATTTTCCTTTCCGTGCACAGACTATTTCTCATGTCTAGAAAGTAATCCTTTCCAACTCTGACTCTTAGGATCCCTCTATTAGTTCAAAGCTCAGTTCTCCTACATGAAATCTTTCCTAATTCTCTCACCTATCCAACACATCCTATTTAATTATTTAAGAGATAAAAAAACCCATTCAATTATTTGAAAAGTGAAACAGATCTTTTTTTTTAATGAAATAAATAATTCATTAGTTAATGTGATTTTTTAAAAAAATGAACAACCAAATAGCCAATATCATAATTTTAAAAAAGAGAATTTACAACAAATGAAAGAAAATAAAGGAAATTATTTTAAACAAATTTACCTGCTTACATTCCAACAAAACCAAGTATTCAAATCAAGTGAAGGAATATTAATGAAAAATATATACAGGTTAATAGAATCAGTCGGAATTTAAATAATAAAATTTCAGAAAAAGAAAATTTTTTAAATACATGAATTCATGTATTTTAAATACATGAATTTCTTTATTAAAGAAAATAAAATAAATCTTAAGGATTAAATAAATTTATAAATGCATTTTCTCAAACTTTCAGAGAAAAGTTAATTCAAAAATTATATAGGCTATTTGCAAAAATGGAAAAATGTTATATAATACCAAATTCCACCCTTAATACAATTAGGGTCTTTTCACATAAACTAGGGAAAGAGAGAAGGAAAAACTATAGACTCACCTTAGTAATGAATATTGATTCAAATGTATTTGAACACATGCTCAGATAGGGATAGTCCAGCCGAAGGGATCCAAAGCCCCTACCATTACTAGACAAGGCCCTAAAGATCTAGCATTTTGAGATCCTCAAAAGTTGGCTATCAGTACAAGAACCTGAGAGAACCAAAGTGAGACCAAACAGAGGCAGCTGTGAAACTTGTTTCTGGCATAAAGCTCCATTTCACATGCTCAAACTGGAGAGATAAATGAAAGAAAACACCAACTACTATTTTAAAAAATTTTCTAATCTAGCTCTGTAAAAACTGAAAACAGAAGCTCAAAGGAAAAAAATGGATTTTTCTACAAGGACTGCATAAATACCCAATAACAATGAAGTGAAAGAGTAAAAAAAGGAAAAGAAAAGCTCTTGAAGAAAGAATGAGAATAACCAGCTGAGAAGAGACAGTGATAAACCTTACCCAAGAACTAGAATTCATGAAAAATAGAATAAAGCAGATGGAAATTAAATAGTCCATAGTATTGCAAGAAGTAGAAATACAAAATCAAAAGAAAAAGATAGAAGGACAAGATATCTGATTCCAAAAACAACTTACCTGGAAAAAAAGGTCAGAAGAAATAATTTAAGAATAATTAGAGTCCCTGAAAACTATGATTTAAAAAAATTCCTGGAAATTGTATTTCAAGAAATTATGAATGAAAACTGTCCAGTTTTAGCCAAATGTTTTAGCCAAAATCCAGAGTTTCCACATGAAAGAAAAAAGTATAGTAAACTTTAAAAAATAAAACAAGTTCTTAGAAACTACAGTTAGAATCATACAAGGTCTAATATCTTCTTCTGAGAATCAGAGATCTTAGAATACAACTTTTCAAATAATTTATTCTGCCAAACTAGGCATAATCTTATAGAGGGAAATGGACCTTTAATGGAAGAAAGGATTTTCAAGTATTTCTGATGAAAAGACTAGAACCACATAGGAACTTTGAAATACAAACATAGTAATCTCCCCTGCGCGCTCCGGCTCGCTCCCCCAAGCTCCACTCCTACTTACTTCCTCCCCCTCTCCCCCTCTTCCTCTCTCCCTTCCTCCTTCCCTCTGTTCTCCCTTCCTCTTTCTCTCCCCCCCTCTCTCTGTCTCCCTCCTTCTCTCCCTCCTCCCTTCCTCCCCCGCACACTCCCGCTTGCTTTCCGGCTCTTACTTTCGCCCTCCCCCTCTCCCTTCCTCCCTCCCCCCTTTCCCTCTTCTCCTTTCCCTCCCTCCTTCTCTCTCCCTCCCTTCCTTTCTCCCTCCCTTCCTCCTTCCCAGCCCGCCCGCCTGCTCTTGATCCCTCCCTCCCTGGAAAAAATCTAGGAAGGTGAATTTGAGTAACTGGAAGATGTATGATTATTTAATACTAATCTTTTGAAAAGAGGAGAAAAAAACAAAAATTTTTAGAACTTTAATGTCTTCAAAATCTATTGAGAATTAAATAAGAAAAACAATCTAGGTATACATTGTTTCTCTTTTGAGTATTTGAAGATAAAAAGAAGGGAAGGTTAGAGGAAGAATATACTAGTGTGAATAGGTCCAAAGAGGCAAGATTTGCTATTCTCATATTTAGGATATGTGAGAAAAAAATTCTGGAAGGAGGAACAAGCATCAGATAACCCAAACTTCTCTGCTATGGATAAAGGAGAGCTGAATACCTGTATGCATGAAAAAGTTTGGTCTAGAAATATATGAAATTGTATCAGGAATCAAGTAGAGGGAGGAAGGAACTGCTAAAGGGAGAATATTACCAAGTGAGAAAAAAATCAAAAGCACAACAAACTTCTTGATCCTAATGGGAAGATTAAAAAGAAAGGTAGTAGAAAAGAAAAGAACTAGAAGGAGATTGTTTCTTAACAATTGGAGATGATAAAACTTATGATATATGAAGCTAATGAAATATTTGGGTGTTAGAAATGAAAAAAAAGACTTAAAAACTCTGATCACAGCAGTGACCAACTGCATTTTCAGAGACCCCCATAAAAGCACATTACTCACCTCCTAAAAGAGGTGATGGACAGAAGGTTCAGATACATACATTTTTGGAGAGAGACATTATGTGGATTCCTTTTTCTTGACTGCTTATTTATCTCAAGGTTTTTTTGTTTCTTTTTTTTCCCTCTCAACTAACTGGGGGAGAGGGATGTTAAACAATGAGGCAAAAGAAAAAAAAAAAAGAAGGCTTTTGTAAATCTTTTTAAAAATAAACAAAGGAGAATAGAAAAAAATTCAGAAGAAAGCATAGATAAATAGGGCAATTCTGAAAGCAAATGTAGAATTTATTATGCATATATGGATATGTATGTGTATTTTCAAGCAAATAATATGAAATGCAGACTCATGGTTTCATATAGAATCTTCTTTTTGTGCTCTTCAGGGTGTATTGGAATGTTCTTTTTTGGTATTTAAGTTCACAATAAAAATAAAATTTAAAAATACGTACATGGGAATTACATGAACATGACAATATAACATTCTTTATGGAAATAAAAGAAAATAAATAAGTGGAGAGAAATTAAATGCTCATGACAATATAAGAAAAAAAAAGACACCACTACCTATATTCTCAGTTTCAGTACCATACTAAAGGATTACATTATGGAATTAGACAAATTATAATAAAATTCATCTGGAGGAACAAACTATCAAGGTAAATAATTTTAAAATTAGGGCATGAGCTAATAGTTTGAGATAAAGATGACCAAATATCTCAGAGAATCCCTTTGAACTCTCAGAGGGTGAGATAGAATTTTAATGCAGATAAATGAACCTAGAGAAAATATTCATTGTCTTTTTAACAGGAAAAACTCTTTCTTCTTTTTCCCTTAACAAAGACAACCTTGTGTGCATCTTCCCCCTATGCTTCCAATAGTAATTGCATCTCTATTTTTGTCATTCTTGGTCTGAAATACACGGAGTCATATCATTGGTGATCCCATGTTTTTATATTCCAGCTAAAAGTTCATGATCTATTTCTATTTTAACACGTGTTAACCTATAAATAAGGTGACTAAATTTCCCATATCCATTAAGTGTGACTCATGTTATCTTCTGATCTAAGTATTTTACAGTCTTAAAACACATGTTCCAGGATGTTGATTTTTTCCTTTCTCAAGTGTCAATTCTGAAAACCCAGTGACTTGATGGCTCTATTCCTCTAAGTAAATATTACTACTATGTGAGGAACTCATGGATCTCCAGTGCTTAAGCTTCACAATTTAATATGGATCAATGGAAAACACCCTCTAATGTCAGTTTTACTATTTTTTAGTAAGGACAAAAAGAAGAACATTTTTCAGGAGATAAGTGAGAGCAAATAGTTTATTTTAAAAGAGGTTAAAGAATGAGTTAGAAATAGAATGAGGTTACCTGGTTTCCCATGCTGTTCGGGATCATATTTCTTTTTAGTGATACCAGGACCCTAGTTTTAATTATTTTCTATTTGTCATCATGCTCTGCTAAGACCTCCATAGCAAAAATTTATCACCTATCATCTAGATTATTGCATTGATCTCCTAAGTGGTGTCTTTGCTTTAAATCCCTCCTTATCCAATCCATGCTCTACAAAACTTCCACAAAAATTTTCCTTAAGTACAGATCTGACCATGCAAATTTCCTATTCAATAAACTCTACTGAGTCCCTGTTTTTCTCAGGATAAAATGTAAACCCTTCGGCTTAACCCTTTATAATCTAGTCCTACCCTCTCTTTCCAAGCTCATTACTTCTCTTTTCACACTCTACTACATAAACAAATTGGCCTTTTCTCTGTTCCTTACATATAGCACCCCATGGGGGGGCACACTATACCTGAAATCCACTCCCCTTTTCAATTCCATCTCTTAGAATCCCTTTCATTTTAAGATTGCAACTTACATATCACCTTTTCCAGAACCATTTCCTGTTCCTCCCAGATGTTAATGTTCTTTCCCCCAAAATTAAGACATTTAACTATTTTGCATTTATTTTATATCATTATATATATATGTATATATATATATATATTTATTTTGTATATACATTTATGTATATGCTTTTTTGTACATGTTGTCTCCCTCAAATGAAGATAAACTCATTGAGAGTAAAGATTGTTTTATTTTAAAAAATTGTCTCCAGTACTGAGCATATTGCATGGCACATCATGCTTCAATAAATGCTAAAATAAATGAATGATTGTTGATTCTTTCATCATACCACTTCAAATGATGAGAGGTAGCATAGAGTAATGCCCTGTGTTAATTTAAGAGGGAACCAGTTAACACTGGTGGAGAGGAGGGTAGAGTGATCACAAAGCATAGGATACTTCTTGGGGAGAGGAGGTTGGACTGGAACCAAGTAAGAATCCAGAAGAGCCTGGGATATGGACAAGTGACAGCGTTAGTGAACTAAACTTTGCTGATGAAATAGAAAAGAGATAAGAAGTATTGGAGGTGGGAAGATGCCAAAGATAAACTTTTCTACTTTTTTTCAGGATCCTGATACAAGGATAATGTCCCTTCTTTGCCCTTTAATTATGAATATAGGGTAAGGGATAGCTATTTTTTATGACCTTGAACTTTATGGATTATTTCCATGGTTCTAGTCATCTATTTTTCTCTTGGCAAAGAAGTATCTTCCTATTAGCTTTCATTGTTAGTAAAGCCCTTTTGATCAAAACTATTTTTCCCCTGCCTCTGTATTACTCATAAATTTCTTCATAGTGGGCTCCTGACTTTGTCTTCTATACTGATTTGTGACTTTTGCCATGGAATGATTAGTTACTTTTTTAATTGCCTTAAATCCAGGGCTCATTCTATCTGCCTTCTGATGAAATACTTTGCAAGTCATTCTAAGCTACAGATTTTTCTCATCAGCAGCAGCAGTAAATTATCTCTTCTGCAGATCTAGATGGTTCCCAAGCATTCTGAGGCTGCATCCCTTCAGCATCCCAAGGAAGGGAAGATCAAATGAACACTATTTAAGACAGAGAAGTGAATATTCTGAAACCTCAGCTATGCTCTCCTCAATTTTAATTCAGGAACAAACACTGACGTTATTCTGATTTTGTTTTATGTTCTGGCAAGACTCACTTTCTCCTTCACAACTCCATCAGTTAACTAATCAGGACCAAGCTACTTCTAGAAGGTGGAAAGCTGGTGCTTCAGTATCTCATCTAATTCTTAACCTGCATCTAAGTGTTTTTATTCCCTTTTACAAATGAGGAAATTGAAAGTAGTTGAGGAAACTTGCTCATAGTCACGCAGCTAGTGTTTAAGACAAGATTCAACCTAATTCCTCCTAACTCCCAAAATCAACACTACCCATTACACTGATGTCTCTTATTACAACAATCAAGAAGGACAACAAACTATATTGTGCACCTTAAGCATGCTAATATAAAGGTTCTCACCTTATGTAATACCATCTCCTGAAGACTACAGGGTTTTTGTAAAGACTCCTCAAATCTACAAGAGAATCCTTTTATCTATTTTGTTTATCTTCTGTAACACATAGTGCATTTTTAAAATATTTAAAAATATATATGGATTTCTAGTACAGAATAATAAAATATTATGATAATATTAAAATATATATGAATATTATACACAATAACAGCAAGAATGTGTGATGATACCTATGAAAGACTTGTGTCTTCTCAGGGGTTCCGTGATGTGAGGCAATACCAATAAACTTTGGATAGAAAATGACATCTGCATCAAGGAAAAGAACTATGGAGATTGAATATAAATCAACACATGCTATGTTCACTTTTTTCTGTTTTTTTTCCTCTCCTGTGATTTTTCCCTTTTTCTAATTTTTCTCTCTCAACATGATTCATAAAGAAATGTGTATAAAAAATAAACTTAGTATAATTTTTTAAAATGTGGATACTATAATTATTAATGAAAAACAAATTTATTGAAAAGCATTTCTGAATTTATATTAACTTTTTGTCATGGATTCTCTCAGTCAACAGACACCAACAGTATAAGCATTATTGCACAGAAGTTAAGAAATTTATTGATGCTTAAAAGTAGTACTCATGTTCAAAAAAGATTAAAAACCACTTGGCAATATAGACAGAGTAAAACCTTTACTTTTCACCCTGGAAAAGTCTGGATATTTTGCATGAAATTTGTTGCTGGTAGAATTATTGGATTTTCAGCAAGAAGGGACTTAATTGAGACTTTTCTTCAACTTCCCTATTTTCTAGCTAAGGGAATTGAGTGAAGTCTGAAAGGCATAAGTGCTTCTAATCCAGGAGTTTTTTCAATGTCCCATTCCTGACTTCCATCCAAATTCTGTGGGCTCCTTGGGCAGCAACTACACCTGTGACATGGACCAGCAGCCTCTTGTCTATTTGTTTCCCAATGTGGTATTATTTCCCTTGGACAGCAGGATTATACTGAGTACTGTTAAAACTATTAAGTGTGATGTGCATTTATCTATGTAAAGTGGAAGACCAGAAGGTTGGCAAATTTTCTCAAGCCCAGGTGTTAAGGTACCTGGTTGCTGCTGTTAGACTTAAGTGGGCTTCGTTTTTCTCATTTATAATATAATCTTTAAGTGTCTGCCACCAGATGGCTATCCAGCATAGAAGTTCCAATTCTATAAAACCAGTTTCTCCATTTCCAACCAGATTAGGCTCATTTCCACCTTCACATATTGCTTTCTCTTCCTAAAATTTCCTTTCCATTTTTCTTTTTATCTCCAAATTCAGTTTAACAGCCAGTCTGTCTCACCTTATCTAGGAAATCTTCTCTGATAACTATATGCTACAGAATCATGAAATGTAACTGAAAGGAATAGCGCAAACTCAATTTTTACTGTTAAAAATGGGTTCAGAGAGATAAAAGGACTTGTCTAATGTCACAGTGAGAATTAGGGTGTTCCCACCCTTACGCGAAAAATGAGTCCCTTTAAGATCCTCCTTGATAAATGATTATCCAGCTTCTACTTGAACACCTGTGGATAGCAGAGCAGCAAGCATACTACTGGTGTAGTCCTGGGTTTGCAGAGAGAGCCTCCCTGGAGCAAGTAGGGAAGGGCACTGATGGGGCTCAGTACAACCTAATAGTCCCACTCTGTGGAGTTCATGGACAGTCCCACCTTGCTGTGTCCAATCAGAAATCCAACTTACGTCAAACACTCAAGGTTAAATTTCCCTTATAAATCTGCCTATAACCCATGCCATTTTTGCTGAATCCCTTTTGTCTGCTACGGCATTCTGCCTCCTGGTGCCTTTCTTCTCCTTTTCCCCAACTAACTCTTTTAAGATGATAAACTCCTCTATAGATTTAGCCCTCCGGTTAAGGGCATACTTCAACCTCATGATGTATTTCCTTTCTTCTGGTTAATTGTAAGGGAATTTGTCTTTCATTGTTAATTGTTAAAACCATTTTGGTGTCTAACTATGCTCTCCCAATTCTATTTCATATTTACCACTCCTGGTGTCTATTGTACCCCTTCATTTTGTCTATAACCTTTTCTCCTAAATAAACCTATTGTTTGTCAAAAAGAATGGACAATGTGATTTTTCACGTGACCAAACCTGATCATTTGGACACATCAATCTCATTTGGTGCTAAATCTCAAACACTACCACATTAATAGGTGGAGGTTAGTTTCTGATAGCTGAGTATCACTAAGGGGGATATGATTCTAGACCTGGAAAGAACTGAAAGAATAAGGTAGGATACCATCCACAGAGCAGTTAAGGTATGAGTTGAAATACCATACAAAACACTGAAACATAGGAGTATCTAAATACTGGGATGCAAGGTCAACCTGTGACCTGCAACAGGGTTGACCTAATATAAAGCTTGCCTTCTGCATAAATATATCTTGAAGGAAGGATGAGCTTCCTGGGCTACATAAAAATTAATCAAACTACTTCTAAGATCTGTCTTGATGTTTTGCCTCCAGGTGGATGTTAAATAGTTCTAGCTAGAGAAGTATGGGGATAAACACTAAAAATGTGCTGGATCTGAGAGTTACATGAAAAAGAATAGCCATGTTGTATGTTTTTTACAATTTTCATGTCATTTATTTAAAGTTCAGATTCTAGTGATTTATCTTTAGGGTTCCCTTGTTTCCTCTAAGCATTATTGTCAAGCTTCAAAGATAGCTTTGGTTGTATTTTTTTAGATAGTTTAACAGGGCTCTTCAGCCCTTTCAAGATAAATGGGAGCACAGGAAGAAGTGTCTCTAGCTTTTAACTCATATGATATAGTATAGTCTTACTTTTCTGATTCTATAAAGATGTAAGCATATACATCAGCACTAAATTATATACTATTGGGGTTCTTGAATACAGTGTCTGATTTTTTTTCCAAGTTGTTTCATTTCTCTGTCTCCCAATAAGTCAGGAACTTCCTTGAGAACAGGAATGTTGTTATTTATTCAATAATCATTTTTACGTGCCTATTTTGTGTTAGCCACAGTGCTGGATCCCAGATATATAAGACAAAAGTGAAATTCTCCCTCCCCTCAAGGAATTTACATTCTACTTTTCTTGTCTTCTCCACTGCCCCTTACACTGTATTGGGGGAACAGTAGATGTTTAAGAAATGTATTCAAAGAAATGTAGAAAGATTTGTAACTCGGTGAGAAAAAAAAAAAGCTGTATTCTGAAAAGTCACTGAATTTACAAGTTAACTTGGCTCTATTAGTAGTAATAATGACAATGATTATAATTACTTATCATTATTGTTGCTACTATGGTGGTCATTATTGAATTTTAGTTGTTAAAAGCATTTTATAATAGTCAATTGAACTTTAAATGGCACTACTGCCATTCTACAAGGTAAAATGCACTTTTAGACTGCAACTTCAGATAGCTGTGCTCAGCAAATTCTGCAAGCTGATAAACAAAATTGCTTCAAGAGCAGCATAGACATTTGTACCAAGAATGCCAATAAACACCTCTTAATTCCAATCATGCACAGCCCCCTATTCTGGACAAAGTTATTGTCTACTTTGTTTCAACAGCAATTGCAGTTACTTTCTTCACAGAATGATTAGTGATTCCCAGGATTTCTTTAGTGTTAATAGCTCTAGAGTCCGTGTTAACCCTGTATCTTTCTCAGAATGTGGGCTGTAGAGTAACATTGTTACAGAAAAATTGGTATCCGGATCAAAAAGATACCAGGCTCAGATCTCCACTATTTCTCCTTCACTCCCTCTGTTCCTTCATTCCTTCATTCTTTTCTTGCTACTTCCCTGTTTTTCCTTTTGATGTGAATCCTGAAATCATCTTATCCTCTTCCTTTTTCAGGAAATACTAAAGCACTCATCCCGGAAACCAGGTATTTGCCGGGGCTGCCTTAACATCTTTAAAATACTTGACTTTCCCATACTGCCTTTGTGTTCTTCTGTATATTCAAGGCAGTCTCAACATTTCAATATACATCCTTGTTCCTAGTTTTATTTCCCCTCCTTTCCTGAGAAACCCTCAAGGTTATACTTCCTCTATAAAAGATGTGCTCATGATGATCTTTGCTAAATCCTTTTCAGGACTAAGCCCTCTATAAGATTCTCTCTCTCTCTCTCTCTCTCTCTCTCTCTCTCTTCTCTCTCTCTCTCTCTCTCTCTCTCTCTTTCTTCCCCCCTCCCCCCGACTCTCCCTCTTCATAGTGTCGTCCCTTTAATATATATTCCTCCTTACTATAGCTAACTCTGATTAGTCTGCTATATTCCTCTGTGGATTTAGCCTGCCTGTCAATAGTATACTCATACCTCATGGCATATTCCTTTAATGAATTCCAAACTCTTTTCCTTGGTAACCCTATTGCTCTCCCAAATC
Organism: Antechinus flavipes; assembly: GCF_016432865.1. Lineage (NCBI taxonomy): Eukaryota > Metazoa > Chordata > Mammalia > Dasyuromorphia > Dasyuridae > Antechinus > Antechinus flavipes. The sequence continues at coordinate 358,344,673 of NC_067398.1, read as the reverse complement.
TATTTCATATTTACCACCTCTGGTGTCTATTTTACCTCTGCATCACTGTCTGTAACCTCTTCTCATAAATAAATGTACCTTTTGTATTTGGCAAAGAAAAAATCCTTGTGGATTTGTCATATGTGTATTTCAAACTAAGAATTGCTGTTCTGATCTCATGACTATTTTTCTTTCTTTTTTTCTTTTTTTCCCTTCTCTACCTTTCTTGAAGGAAAAGGGAGAATTGGAAGAAGTTCCATTCTTGCGGAGCTTTCCAAATTTTTTCAGCAAGAACAATGGAGTACTAAAGATTTTTCAAAAGTATAGAGGGCAAGGAGAAAATTCTGTTGACCTAAAAAAAAGTTCACTTTGTGTTTTACTAATGTAAAGTAACAATTATTTAGCATATTTTGGAGTTTTTTCTTTGTTTTTAGCAGAAGAGATGCCTTTGTATCTCTGATATATAGGAAGAATGAAATGGTCTTGCATAAACAAAAGAAATATAGCAAGATAAGAAAGAAAGCAGAAAATTGGAGGAAATTTTTACAGACAATTTATCAGATAAAGGTCTCATATCTAAAGTATATAAAGAACTTTGTCAAATCTATAAGTATAAGGTTCATTTTCCAATTGATAAACAGTCAAAGGATATGCACAAGAACTTTTCCAGTGCAGAAATCAAAACAATTTATAGCCATATAAAAACACTCTAAATCAATATTTCTCTAATCAAGAGAAATGCAGACTAAAACAACCTTGAGATATCATTTTATACCTGCCATAGTGGCTAAAATGATAGAAGGGAAAGTGACAAAATTTTGGCATGTGAAAAAATTGAGACATTAATTCATTCTTGATGGAATTATGAACTGACCCATCCATGTTGGAGAGCAATCTGAAAAAAAAAGCCCAAAGAGTTAATAAACAACCTATAACCTATGACCCAGCAATGCTGATCTATTTCCAAATATGCTTAAGAAAAAAGTAAAAGAATCTATAAGTTATAAAATGTTTATAGCAGCTCTCTTTGGGGTGAACAAAGAACTGGAAATTTCATTGGTGTCCATCTAATGGGGAATGGCTGAACAAGTTTTACTATATGACTGTGATGGAATATTTCTGTGCTATAAGAAATGATGAGCTCAGTGATCTTAGAAAAATATAGAAAGACTTGCATGAAATAATATATAGCAAAATGAACAGAATCAAGAAAACATTTTATACGGTGACTGCAATATTGTTTTTATTAAAGCTTTTAATTTACAAAACATTGTAATTTTTCTTGCAAAACTTTCTGTTTCAAATTTTTTCCTCCTTCCCCCACCCTCTCCCCTAGATAGTAGGTACTCCAATATATGTTAAATATGTTTAAAAAATACATGTTAAATCCAATATATGTATACATATTTATAGTTACCTTGTTGCACAAGAAAAATCAGATCAAGAAGGAAAAAAACTGGGAAAGAAAACAAAATGCAAACAAATAACAATAGAACAAGTGAGAATGCTATGTTGGGGTACACACTCAGTTCTCTCTCTGGATGTGGCAATCTTCATACTGAATAATTGGAATTGCTTTGAATCATCTCATTGTTGAAGAGAACCGCATCCAACAGAGTTGATAATTGTATAATCTTCTTGTTGCTGTGTACAATGATCTCCTGGTTTTGCTCCTTTCACTTAGCATCAGTTCATGCAAGTCTCTCCAGGCTTCTCTGAAATCATCCTGCTGGTCGTTTCTTACAGAACAATAATATTCCATAACATTCATATACAATAATTTATTCAGCCATTCTCCAATTGAAGGGTATCCATTCAGTTTCCAGTTTCTTGCCATTACAAAAAGAGCTGCCACAAACATTTTAACAGCAATATTGTTTTAAGAATGAATGAGCAAATAAGTTATTTTGTCTATCATAAGTACCCAAATAAAGACATATGAAGAAAGGTGATATCTGCACCCTAAGAAAGAACTAAAAGATAAAAACATATATAGAATAATTTTATACATATTACCCATTTGTATCTAATGAGAGTCACTGGGGAGGAGGAAGACAAAAAAAGGGAGGGGGAGAAATTTACCTGATAATTTTGTATATTTGAAAGGAATAACAAGTTGTACATAGTAAATTTGTAATTTTTTGTATAATCTTTTTTTATTCTTTTATGTTTTAGAAATGTTTGTTTTATTCCATAAATTTCTTTTAAAAATGCTTTTAGAAGAAATGATTCAAAAGGAAGACATAAAAGGGAAAAAAAATTAAAAGAAAGAAATACTAATTATGTGTTGAGAGATCGGAAGGTCTCAATATAAGACAAAAAGAAGGAAAAGAGGGACCACTGAACTTTTTGCAACTACAAAATAGATTTTATTTTCCCATGAATGGTAGAACTGGACCTTCTGAAAGGAAGCTCCTTTTTGTGATTCACAGTTCTGATGAAAATTCTCAAATGTAACTAGGGACATATCAGAGGAGTGGTAGTCCAAATAATAATCTGGTCAGACCACAGCTGGAGTTTTGTATTCAGTTTTATTGTAATGTTTCAGGAAGTACATTGTGTTAATTGAAGAGTAACCAGAGAAGGGAGACCAAGGTGGTGAAGGGTTTGTTTTCATACAATATGATGAAAAATTAAAAGAATTGTGGGTGTTTAACCTGGAGAAAAGATTTGTCTTAGGGGTCAAGGAAACAGTCTTCAAATATTTGCACTTGGAAAAGGGATTAGATGTATTCTACTTGAAGCCAAAGGGCAAAACTAGGAACCATAAACAGAAATTTAAAAGATGGAAATTTATAAGAAAAACATCCTAACAATTAACTAACCAAAAGTTAAATGTGCTGTCTCAGGAGGTAATAGATTTTCATTCATTGGCACTTTTTAGGCAAAAACTAGATACATCCTTGGTGGGAATGTTGTAGACAGGATTCATTTTCATATATGAGTTGAATTAGTTAAGTCAAAAAGCATTTATAAAGACCTTACTCTAAGACAGAATCTGTGCAAAGTGCTAGGAGTATAAAAAAAGGCAAGAAATACTCTCTGCTCTGAAGAATCTATGGGGGAGACAACATGCAAACAATTGTATACAGACAAAATATAATTTAGGTGGTACCTTCTACAATGATAGTGAAAAGGGGGCTTAAAAGGAAGATAATGAATTAAGTTTTGGATATGTGGAGTTTAAAATGTCAATGAGACTTCTAGTTTGAGATATCTAATAGTCCATTGTAGATACAAGACTAGAATTCAGGAAAGAAATTAGGGCAAGATAAATTAATCTGAGAATCATCAGGACAGAAATGATCATTGAATCCATGGGAGCTAATGAAATCACCAAGGGAAATAGAATCTATAGTAGGAGAAGAGAAGAGAGCTTGGACAGAGTTTTGGGAGATAATCATGGTTAACAGGCATAAAACTAATGAAACAAGCTGCAGCAAAGGAGAGAGAGAAGAAATGATCACATGAATGGGAGAAGAATCAGACGACCATAGTATCACTAGAAAGAAGAGAATTTCAAGGAGAAGATGGTGATCAACAATATTAAGGGTTGCAGAGAGATCAAGGAGGATAAAAAATGGCCTATTAGATTTCCCATTAGGGAATTGCTGGTAAATCTGGAGAGAGCTGTGATCTCTGAAGTTCCTTCTAACTCTGAGATTTTGTGATTTTCTAAAACAAATCCTTGCTAAAAGACACTGAAGGAACCAAATATTGACCTAACATGAATAACTGGAAGACATACTTTTTTCCTGGGGTAAATATCTTATATAAGATACCTTCTAAGACTTGAGAGACACAATAACTGTTATCTATGATATGATATGGGGGATAGTCTCCCCATAACAAATAATGGAGTATAGGGGTGCTGTATTGGGGTATCAGGACTCCCCCCAATACAGTCCACAAAATGTTGGGGAGATGGAGAATTGAACCCCAAAAGTATACTGGGGTGTTTTAGGCAGGTGTCACAAGGTATGTCAAAAGAATTTGAAATCTCCAAATCAAAAGGCAAATATTTTATTATTATACCATTGACTAGCATACTAAATTCCAAAAGGGAGTTAGGCATTAACAAAGGGAAAGATGTGAGCTAAGTTTTCTAGTGGAAATCACCATTAATTGGGGGAAGACACAATTAGGCAGACTTCAATGCTTAATGCCATAAGACAAGCAGACACTAACAAACCCTCAGTGCCATAAGGTGGGCTAAATTCCCCCAAAAGGGAATTCAGTGGGGGATTATGGGCCAGTAGGTTCTTTTATAGGGGAAAAATAACCTTGGGGGTTGACATCATAACTTGGCCTTCTAATTAGGTAAAATAACCATAAGGTTTGTTAGTGCAAGGAATTGAACAAGGAATTCAACCAGGACCTACTTTAACAAAAAGGGCCCACTTAATCCTATTAATATCTCTCCCTAATTGCCTCAGGGAGTAGTTTGGTTTCCAGAGTATGTATGGTAATTAAGGCTCTCTCTGTCAATAAATACCTAGCTACCAAGGACCAAGGACCTTATCATCTAGTTCTGGTGTTCTTTGGACTCATTGTCCTCTTTTATAAAAATTAGAGTAATACCATTTCTTCTACTTAACTTAGAATATTTATGTGATTAAATTTTGAAAATTTTAAAGCACTATAGAAATGGGAGTTGGGTAAGTCTTGAGTAAGAAACAGATTTTTGATGATTTTTAACCTTTTTGTATGTGATCTGTATTCCTTTGACAATCTGGGGAAGCCTGTAGATTCCTACTCAGAGTAATGCTTTTACTTCATTTTATTTTATTTATTTATTTTTGCTGAGGCAATTAGACTTAAGTGACTTGCCCAGGATCACACAGCCAGGAAGTGTTGTGTCTGAGACCAGATTTGAACTCAGGTCTTCCTCACTTCAGGGCTGGTGCTCTATCCACTGTGCCACCTAGCTCCCCCAATGATTATAAAAAATGATAAAATAAGATTACAAAGGAAAAAATATTTTAAAATGCATTTATCAAAATAGATTTTAAAAACCAAGATTATGAATACTAGATTATAGATCTCTGCCTTAGAGGAACAGGTATTATTTTTATCATGTGAAGGTAGGGGACCTCAGAAAATATAGAAAAATATGAAAAACAAATAGCTAGCTAAGAAGATGGTGCCCAAGAATAGAATTTAGATTTCTAGAACAAAGCTTGAAATAAAGGACTGACAGACTTCTGAGTGGAGATGGAATGTATCTAAGGAGAGTTGGTAAAAATATATATATATATATATATATATATATGTATATATACATATATATACATATATATGTATATATATATATATACATATATATATATATATTGTCCAGAGACTTCTGGATACAACCAAGAAGACTTTTTATTTTAAATTGGAATGGAAAGGAGGAAGCACCCTCATAAATGTACTAATGTAGTAATGATAAATAATAAAAAGCTATGCCATAGAAAGAGGAATATCAGTAGAAAGGATAAATAACCCATAGACAACAATTTCCAAGAATAGGAAAAATATTTGTATTCGTAGTCTATGACATTTATATATAAATGTGAGTAATAAATAAAATATACTACAAATCTCATAAAAAGAAATCATTTTGACTACAGAGGTACCACTGAGATTTAATAATATATGATTCATGATTAGAATATAATAATGGAAGGGTGTGCCTTGTTGGAGAGGAACGAATTAAATAAAAAAAGGTTGAGGTAAACATATTGATTACTAAGAAGAAAGACTACTGTAGGGGATACATGAAGAGGGGAGGATATATGTGACAGAGAATTTGGATGAGTGTCAGTGTAGGAAGAAAAAAATAAAGTGTTAGTGTTATAGGAGTATATACTCCAAATAACATACTCAGAAGAAAGAAATTAGTGATGAAATTGGGAAATCTATCACAATTTAGCATATTGGAATGATACTATCATAGTGGAATACTTTAACTCCAGATATATGATGATTTTTTTTCCTTAAAGAGCTGGTAAATGTTTTCCCTTGACTTAGAAAAATTTTGTTTTTCCAAGGGGAAGCAATGAGGAAAATTGTTATTTTTTAACCAACAGAACTGATTGCAGAAGTAGGAGTGATGGCAACTTTGGGAGGTAGTGTGCAAGCCATTTTAGAATTCATGATTAATTAGGAAGGGAAAGCTGGGCTAAGAATAATATATATAGTTGCCTTTAAAAAAAAAAAAAAGGAAATTGGATTTCACAGAATTAAAGCAAATGTAGGACCTGGCAATGTGTGTGTCATTTTATGATCTAAAAATTCTACTTAGGAAGATTGCTCAAGAGAAATGTTTGTTACAGATATGATAATCACATGGAATCATAGAATTGAGGAGCTGGATTGAATTTTAAAGCTCACCTCATTCCAATCATTCAGAAAACTGAGGCCAATAAAATGAAGTAACAGTTAAAGTCACATAGCTGAACTGGGGCTAGACCCCAAGTAGGAAACTGTGCTGTATCAATGTGATCCCAGGAACATTTCAATAGAATAGTTCAAAATCAAAGTGCCTGATCTGAGCCACACAACTTGGAGTGTTTATAGCAAGAAATTGGCATTTGGAAGCAATTTGGACTCTGAGTCTTTGTCCTGTCCAGCACTTTACAAGAGGTATAAACCAAGTAACTGCCTTTTATTGTGCCCGGCACTAGGTCTAATAAAATACTCTTTTGCTGAAATCTCAGGGGTTTTCCTATATAAAAAGCTATTATTTTTACAAGATGAAACTCTCATCTATATTCTGCAAGGCAGTTTGCCCAGTTTATATAAGATAATCAAAATATCAGAAGGATGGTTTATAGGAGGAAAAGCACTCATGGCTATGTATAATTTATGGAGCATGCATGCATAAGTGGATTTGATAGATTTGTACAAAGAAACTATGTTAGCAAACATTAAGGCTTTGGTGGAGACCTGCAGTCAAGAAAATGAAGTTTGGGAGGTAATATACTACAAATATTTTAAACTCCAGCTATTAAAGAGGTCACTGATTGGGAAAGAAGCCTTTCATAAGAGATTTGGGGGAGGGAATTATTCACTGGGTTTTGTCACTATTATCTGCATTACAGATCTCACCAAAGTAGGCCGAGAAGAAGGCCAGACCAGAATGGGAAACTTATTCATTCATTCATTCTTTTATTTTATTCATTCAATAAGCATTTATTAAGCATTATTAAGCACATTACCTAGTGTAGAAACAGTACTGGTTCAGAGGGCTTGGGCATTGAACATTCATGGGCCTCAATTTATTCTTATAAAAAATGAAGGCAATGAACTAGATATTGAGTATTCTTCCAGATCTAAATCTACAATTATAATATTCTATATTACACACAAGTGGCATTCTGCTGAGTTCTGGAGATGCAGAAACAAATGTAAAACAGACCCTTAGGAAACTTATATTCTACAAGAAGAAATAATTTATACTGAATAAATGAATGAAGCACTTATTAAGTGTTTGCTATGGGCAAAGCATAGTTTTAAGAACTAAGAATACAAATAGAAAAATATGATGATTCCTGCTCTCAAGGGGGCTTACATTCTAATGGAGAAGACGAAGGTTTCAGTTGCAAGATAGATGGAAAGGTCCCATGGTCCTTAGGGTGCTATTGTAAAAAAGATGTCAAAGCTTCATTTTTAATGTCATTTCTATTGATAAAAATCAATATAAAGTATAGACAAAACATACAAAGTAATTTCAGATGTGATGGACTCTAAAACTTAGGGTGATGAGAAAAGGCTTTTTTAGGGAATATTTGATTTGAGTTTTTAAAAATTATTTCCCCCCAATTACGTGTAAAAATAATTTTTAATATTCATGTCTTAAAATTTTGAGTTCAAAATTGTGGTGTTTTTCTTCTTTAAAATAAAATGGTTCTCTATGGGAGAAAGCAGGTTTCTTGGGGAGGTTTTCTGGAGGCAGCCTTAGTTTCAGTTAAAAGTAATAATCACCCAAATGCAGCCAGCTGATAAAAGTTCTGATCTTTTATTGTCTCCAATATACCCCTGTTAGTTTTCTTAGAGGCCTCTCTCTCTCCTTTGTTCTAAGAGCTCTTGCAGCTTTGTCCTTTGCTTCTGCCTCTGCTTTCTTCAGTCTCCAGAGCCAGCACAAAGGTGAATCTGTCTTGCCTCTGAGAGAGGGCTTCTAGCTCTCAATCTCCCAGAGGGCTCCTCTCTGACCCCAGTAAAGGTTCTGAAGTAAAACTCCTCACTCAGAGACGGCTTCTGGCTCTCAATCTCCCAGAGTGCTCTGTGTCTGCATCAGAGTACTCCTCTCCAACCCCTGGGAATGTTCTGAAGTAAAAATTCTCTAATCTGAAGCTAAGAGCTTCTTTATATATGATCTCCCAAAGGCTGACTCCTCCTTCTGGAGGCAGGGATTAAGGGAGGTGTGAATTCGGATATCTCATACTAAACCTTGAAATCTCCCAAAGGTGTGAACTCCAATGAGTGCGTAAATACTTCTTGCTTGTATGAGCTCTCTAAAGGTGTGAACACAAGCATTGTTTTTATCAATTCTACTTAGTACCTTGTTTCTTCTGGCCCATAACATCTCCTTGTAAGATCAGATCAATCATACTAAATTAGATAATTATTGTCTCTATCTACTTTAATGACTTAATAATTTGTAAAGATTTCAACACAAAAATTCTCTCCCTTTCTTCCTCTTTCTCTTCCTCCTCCCTGAGATGGGATTTGAGTTTCAAGAAGCTTGGGATTCTAAGAAATGGTTATGAAGAGTGATGAATTGGTTCAACCACCCAGAAAAGCCTTTTGGAACTAAAGAAGTCATTAAACTGCACACCATTGTATCTAGTCATACCACCACCACACTTATGCCCCACAAAAAAACAAAGAAAAAAGGAGAAAAAAAGAAAAATATCCTTCCTTCCTTCCTTCTCCCTCTCTCCCTCCCTCTTTCCCTCCTTCCCTCCCTTTCTTCCTTCCATCTTACCAGCCATCTTTATTTTTCTAAATTAGTATAAAAGCATGGAAAAACTGAAGACCTATGTCAGGCCACAGGGGAGAAAGAAAGTCCATTTGCACGTAATATCAAAGCCTAAAGAATAAAAAAAGTCACCAAAGTGCATTGGCTTCATGAGAGTGACATGGGAGGAAGGTGACCTGTGCTTGAAGGGATGGCAAGCAGATCTGTTTGTGAACACAGAGGAGAACTAACATGACAGATTGTGTTATGGCCCAGGGCTGCCAGAGAAAACTGATCTTGCAGGAGAAGCCACAGATGCACATGAATCCACAGGCTCAGTTTCCTTAGATTCACCAGAAAGTATGATCTTGAGAAAATTACTTAATCTCTCTAGGCTTTAATTTTCTCATTTTAAAAGGAAAGGGTTGGAATAGATGACTCCTAAGGGACTTCCCAGCTCTGCAATAAGTTTGTGATATGATTCTATAACTGCATCATGTACATCATTTCATTCTCTACAGCATTTACTATTAAACTGCATATGTAATAGGCACTCAGTCTCACTAAATACTAATACATGAAAGAAAAAAAATTAAATTGAGCAAGAGATTTTTTTAAAAATGCATTTTCAGTGCTCATGCTAAAGCGCAACCAGATTTAATTAGAGGATGATGAGGAAATAGTTGGAAAGTTTTAATATTTTTAAGGCTGTTGGGACTCATCTAATTTTCTTTGAAATGTTTTTTCTAAATGATTATTTCTTTGATAAAAATGTAACCCTGGCAATAGCTCTGTTTTTTATTCTTATTTGTTCTGATTTATGTTAGGGGGTGTGTGTGTGTGTGTGTGTGTGTGTGTGTGTGTGTGTGTGTGTGTTGGGAGGAATGGGCCTAACAAATGGAAGAAAAAGAAATTTTCCTTGAGTTAGTTAGGATTTGGAAGGTGGAATGACCAAGGAAAAATAATTAAAGAACATCTGTGTGTACGTATATGTACATGTAAGCATTTATATATCTGTAGATGTATATATGTGTACATATTTGTGTGTGTGTATATGTGTGTATATATATGTGTGTGTGTATATATGTGTGTGTGTGTGTATGTGTGTGTGTGTGTATGTGTGTGTGCGTGTGTATATAAATAATGTGTGTGTATGTGTGTGTACCTGAGTCCCAAAACTCATTGTGTCCAACTCTTTCCTCATGAGAAGACATCAATATTTTGTGTGTATGTGAGGGATGGGACAGATTTGGCAAGGTGGGGGAGAAAAGAAAAATCTATCTCTTTGGGTCCTTCTAGCTTCCAGCATTAAGAGAGAAGATGCATGTGTTTCCAATCTCTCTTCAAGATCATGAAGGGAGAAAGACTTCAGTAAGAAGCCAACATGTACAATGTCATTGTGTCCTTATTTTTAGCTTTGTTGCACTAAAGAATTCAGGGAATTTCTCTTTGAGTGAAATCTGAGACTATCTTGGTTCAGCTAAGATATCTTGCTCTCATGGGAGAGCAATTTATCTTCAATTTATATCATCTGTTATACATATAAACAAACATACATACATTTATAATTTTAAAATTATATATATAATGTATATACATATATACATGTATATGAGAATATGGATATATTCTCATATGCTTAACTTCTCTGATTTCTGTTTTGCTATCAAATTGGATAAGTGGGGGGATGTTTGGTTTTTCTTATTCTATGTATATTTTGTGGAACTGGTATTTGGTGGGAAAGGAGTCAAATCTGGATATAAAACTTGAGTGTCCCTTTTTTCCTCATTAGGAAATGATCAAATTCTGATGGATGTGGCTCTTTTCAGTAACGAGATGACTCTGACCAACTCCAATAGACTTGTGATGAACAAAACCATCTGCATCTAGAAAGAGGACTGTCTTTCTGTGGATCACAATACAGTTTTTTTTTTTACCTTTTTTGTTGTTTTTTCCCCTTTTTAATCTGATTTTTCTTGTACATAAACATGGAAATATGTATAGAAGAATTGTTTATGTTTGACATATATTGGATTACTTGTTGTCTGGGGAGGGGATAGTGGGAAGAGGAGTAAAATTTGGAACACAAGGTTTTGCAAGGTTGAATGTCGAAAAAAAATTTTTCATATATTTTGAAAATAAAATGTTATTACTTAAAAATAAAATAAAAGAAATGGTGATCAAAACTTTAGCTTTAACCTAAAAATTATTTCCCCTAGACTAACCATATTTATATGAGCAGTTAGATATAAGGCTATCCTTATATTTCATCTCTGTGAGAAAAGAGCAGAGATTTTGGCTTTTGCTATCAACTTCCTGCTTCTTCTCTTGAAAGGAATTAATGTCTCCCTTGAAGGGGAAGGGTATCTGTTTTTGTCTTCAACGTGAGTGATACACATTGAGATAGCCAGTTGTTATACACATGCATGTATATATGCATTCACATTTACATGTATTACACACATGCATATAAAACATATAAACATGTGCAATTATATGTATATACAAAAGTGTGTATATTGTATATGTATGTATGTGTATATACCTACCCTATCTATATGTGAGTGTATATTACATATTCACATATCTAAGTGTATATGTGTGTGTATCTATATATGTGTCTCTGTATGTTTTTATAGTATATGGGGCATTCAAGGAAGACCAGCACCTCTGTTGTGAGGACTACCTGAACTTATTTCAAGGCTGCTCATCCACCTTCCATATTCATCTCTCCCTCTCACCTGTGGCTTCCAGAAGATGTAACATGTTAAAACCATTTCTAGTCATGTGAAAAGATGTTTTGAATCACTATTGATCAGAGAAATGCAAATTAAGACAACTCTGAGATACCAATACACACCTGTCAGATTGGCTAGAATGACAGGGAAAGATAATACATAATGTTGGAGGGAATTTGGGAAGACGGGGACACTAATACATTGTTGGTGGAATTGTGAACACATCCAGCCATTCTGGAGAGCAATTTGGAACTATGCTCAAAAAGTTATCAAACCCTGCATACCCTTTGATCCAGCAGTGTCACGACTGGGCTTATACCCCAAAGAGATACTAAAGAAGGGAAAGGGACCTGTATGCGCCAAAATGTTTGTGGCAGCCCTGTTTGTAGTGGCTAGAAACTGGAAATTGATGGATGCCCATCAATTGGAGAATGGTTGGGTAAATTGTGGTATATGAATGTTATGGAATATTATTGTTCTGCAAGAAATGACCAGCAGGATGAATACAGAGAGGCTTAGAGAGACTTACATGAACTGATGCTGAGTGAAATAAGCAGGACCAGGAGAACATTGTACACAGCAAGATTATAGGATAATCAATTCTGATGAACGTGGCTCTTTTCAACAATGAGATGATTGATGCCAGTTCCAATGATCTTATGATGAAGAGGATTGTGAGAATTGAATGTGGATCACAACATAATAACATTCTCATTCTTTTTGTTGTTTGCTTGCATTTTGTTTTCTTACTCGTTTACTTTCTTTTTTTGATCTGATTTCTCTAGTGCAGCAAAATAACTGTATAAATATGTTTATACATATTGGATTTAACATATATTTTAAGATGTTTAACATATATTGAGTTGCTTGTCATCTAGGGAAGGGGGTGGGGAGAAGGAGGAGAAAATCTGAAACACAAAGCTATGCAAGTGACAGGGGTGAACCCTGAAACTGTCCTTGACTTTTGGGGTGAGCCCTGAAACTCTCCTCACAGGGACCCACCCTTGGGGCAGTTAAGTGGTTTCATTAAGATTGGACCAGGACCACTCCCTACTTAGCTGGAGATCTGGATCTGACATTTGTATTGAGTAGCTGATCCTCTATTCAGCTGAAAATTAGTCCAGGACCACTCCTACTTAGCTCTAACTTAAGTGGTCTGATTCTACTGGAAATCTAGGCCTGGGGGCAGTGACAACATTGAAGTAATTTCATTCAATGTGAAAACTGAGGTATTTACTAATTACAGTGAATTATTCCATATGATGAGTGGAAACATTCCTCTGAGTTCTGCGGCCTTTAAGAGGGGTTAGTGGAATAACACTGGAACAAATTGCACTTAAGTATGGATTGGGAGAGACTTAATTCTGATAAAGGATCATACCTTACTTCTAAGGTTTTATAAGAAATAATGGGGAGGGATTGCAAATTTGATTGGCAATTCCAGACACCTGGACATCTGGCCTCATCAGGGAAAATGGAAAGAATGAATAGGATTCTTAAGAAACAGAATACTAAATTGATGTTAGAAACTAAATTACCTCAGGCCAAATGTTTGCCTATTGCTTTGTTAAAGAATTAGAATTGTTCCCAAAGTTATCTGGGACTTTCCCCATATGAGACTAGTTGTTTGTTTGTTTGTTTGTTTGTTTTTGGGGGGGAGGGAAAGACCCTTTACTGAAACAAAGGATAAGTTTTTAAGGAATTATTCACTGGCAGTGTCTTCATCCCTTTTAATCCTTGGGAAGCAAGGATTGCTGGCCCAGACAACATTTTTAAAGTTTGCAGTTCCAAGAAAGTGAGCACTTACTAAATCCTGGAAAAAACAGAGTGACAAGGACTTTACCAGGTATTACAGATGACTGAGATTGTAGTCTGGAGAATGAGAACACCAGAGTGTAGGAACCTCAAGAATGGATTGTTAAGAACAATTTATAATCTTGACTTTGCACCAGGACAATTAAGAATGTTTTAGTGGAAAGGGAGATTAATTATGTTTAGAGGAATTTTAACAGTATTGGTGTTGTACTTGTTATTTTTATTTCCAGAAAAGTTTCTAGGGACTTGATTGGAAGAAGTTGAAATAACATTTTTTTTAGAATGAAGAAATTATAAATGTTAATTCTGGAAGGATTCTTTAATGTGAAATTAAGACATTAATTTCATTCATAAAAACATTAAGAAATTAAATCTGGGCAAGAGTTGGGAGGACAATCTTGGCCTCTGCTTAAGGTGGGATCCTTCTGAATCGGTTTCTCAGTAGTGTTCTTTGAATAAGAACCCACCTGATTATTCCTGAGTCTGACTACAAAGTTACTGCATATTATTACCTAAAGTCAAACTGAGCTAAGGATGCTTTATCCTGTTATGTATGTGCTCTCAGGCTGAGTCCTAAAGAACCAATTTTTTATTATAATCATGTCCATGCTTTTTCCTGTTATAACAAAGTTCTATAATCAGGGTAAGTGTTCAGTAAAAGCTATGAACACAATTCCAAGTATGTAAGACCTTGCAGTTTCTTATCTCAAAATATGTGGCCATTATATCCTAAATAAGTAGCATCTATCTGTTGCTAGATGCATATGTCTGTCTGTTATTGCTGACTTTCCTGATAGACATCTTACTGGGGACACTAATAGTTGGGATGATACATGGCCTCAGATGGGAGTTGGGGGGATACAGAACCTCAATTTGTATGTTGAATAAGCTCAGTAAAACTACAGGCCATGGTTGAAATAATTACTAATCAGATGACAAAGGCACTGGATTTGTTAGCAGACCAGGCCATTTAGACTAGAGAAGCAGTACTCCAGCAGAAAGTGGTATTAGATTACTTGTTGGCTGAAGAATGTGAAGTTTGTGGGAAATTAAATTTTTGTTGTGTGAAAATTGATGATAATGGACAAGTAGTGAAGGAAATTGCCAAAGACATCAGAAAATTGGCTTATGTCCCATTCCAGACCTGTTCCTCCCCATTTAATACCTGTAGGTGATCTTGGTCTGGAGGCAGCTGGTGGAAACAGGTTCTTTAGTTCCTTCTGATTGCTTTAAGTGGAGTTGTATCTGCTCCTTGTGTGATGCAGTTTATCACAAGGGTAATACAGACATCACTGGTCAGCATGGTAAAGATTGAACAACCTGGGGAAGAAGTCCAGTTAGGCTTGGAGTATTAAAATGGTGAAGATAGACCCCAATAGAAAAAAAAATAAAGAGGGATTGGAGACTGAGAACAAGATGGTTGAGAAAATGTATCAAGAATGGTGTGAGAGGTCTTCAAAGGTTAATAAATAAGTGGAGGGATTGTGTGGAATAAACTGAGCAAAGACCTTTTCTAAGAATGTGATTTGAGATTTTGAGATTTTGCAATAATGAGTTAAGCTATAGCTAAAAGCTGCAGGTTTTTGATTATCTTAAACAAACATTTCCCTCTTGTCTCCCCTCACACACATTTTCATTAGCATTTAAGTACCTAATAGGTGAAATATGTTTTGGGATCAATATTTAGTCTCTGGATAAATTAGCCAATCTTCTGAGAAAAAATAAGAAGTGGGGTGGGGGTTTCTGGTTACGGTCTATATAATCTGGTGTTTGCACTTTGCACTCTTGTTCTGACATCTTGTCAGTTGGGAGTTGCCCTTTCTTGCGAGATCATAACAAATCCCTTTTTGTTTTTTACCTTGAGAGTCTCTGATTTTAATTTTGGATAAGGGTCACTGTACCACAGTTTTGCCCTCAAACACTTACTAGCTGTATAATCCTGGGCAAGTCACTTAGCTCTGCTTATCTTAATTTCCTCATCTGTAAAATGAGCTGGAGAAGGAAATGGCAAACTGTTCCATATCTCTGCTAAGGAAAACTCAAATGTGGTCACAAATAAAGAATTGGGACATCACGACCAACACCAATAAGACTATATATAAGACTGTAAGACTATAAGACTATGTATCTCCCCTGTTATGCACATGAGAAACTGATTCAAACATAAACATGAGAACCTGTTTAACCTTATATGGTTTTTATCTTAGTACTTAGACAATAGGGTAGTAAGTTGATTCAGACCTGATTCATAAGTGGGACCCAAAGATTATTCATTAATGGTTTGAAGTTTTCTTGGAAGATCCCTGAGGATCTGGGGTTGGCCCACTGCTGTTTAACATTTTTGTCAGCTTTGCATAAAGGCATTAATAGCATGCTAATCAAATTTGGTTTGGCCCCAAATTCTAGCTCATCCCTTATATATAAGAAACTGATGGGTTGGGAGGGTGCAAAGATGAGAATAATAGACTGCTCCCAAAGAACTTCTAATTTCAAAGGGGATTCGTTTACAGATAAGTAAGTTTAGATGAAATTGGTAAGGGAAAAAAATCTATAGAAAATTGAAAAGAGATTTTCAAGGTCAGAGAGATTGGGAGCAAAGAGGAAAAGAAAACTTTCTGGAGATGGTAGGACCAAGAAATTAAGTTCTCCCTGTTTTAAAGATGAGGAAATGAATTGGAGAGAGATCATATGATTTGCCCAAGGTCCCAAAGGTAATAAGTATGTGAGGTACGATTTAATTTGGGGTCTTGTTCACCTAGTGGTACAAATTGGAAGAATGAAACAGGAATAGCCAATACTAGTTAGGAATCTGTTGCAGAGTTGGTGCTTGGATACAATCAAGCTTAAGCGGTTCTTATGTAGACTCAGGCAGTTTTGTTTTAGAATTATAAAAACTGGGGCAGGTAGTTGGTGCATTGGAAGTCAAAAGGACCTGAATTCAAATCTGGCCTCAGACATTTGACATTTCCTGGCTGTGTGACCCTTGGCAAATTACTTAACTCCAACTACCTCAGCGAGAGAGAGACAGAGAGAGAGAGAGAGAGAGAGAGAGAGAGAGAGAGAGAGAGAGAGAGAGAGAGAGAGAGAAACTAAATCATCTTTACCTTCAAGGAGTTCACCTTGATGAGGAAAGAAGATACATACATAATATAGATGATAAAATAATAATTATAAATAAAAGGTAATTTGAAGAGGGAGAGCACCAATAATAACTGGTGATTGGGAAGTTATTGGGAAGAGATCACACCAGAATTGATCCTTGAAGGACATAAGGATTCTGAGAGGAAGAGATGAGGTTGTGTGTTAAGTATAGGAGACGGTTTGTGAAAATAATGTAGAATTGCCTAGTTTGGGAAATTGGTCCAGTTGGACCACAGAATAAATGGAATGGGATAATTTGAAACAAGGTTTGACAGGTAGGTTGGAATCAAACTCAGGAAAACTTTAAATGCCAGTCAAAGGAGTTCATATTTTATCCTTGGGGCAACAGAGATCTACTAAATGTTTTTGGGTAAAGGAATTAATATGGTCAGGATACATAGGTAAGCATAATAAAAGTCAGGGAATGAACAAATCAGGCTAACATGGTAATGAATCACACAAGTGGAAGGACAAGACTGGGTATTAGGCAGACATTAGATAAGTCCCAGAAAATAAGGTGGTCAGGTTTCTGCCATTTAACTTGATATGAGCATTTGCAGAAAGAATAAAACATTATTGTAAAGAGATTTAGGGATTTTAAAATAATTATACAAACTCAGGAAGAAAGAATAGTTTATTAATGAGTTAGTAAGCATTTGAAAATAAATTATTTTTGAGCATTAGATGTGTTAATTTGTATCATAATTGATACTAAACATACTAGCATGGAAATCTATCTTCTTTTGATTTAGTTCTTCGAAAAGGATGGAGACGTTCTTGGTCTGCTTCATATTTTGCAAGTGCTTCTTGAATTTTTTCACTGAATTCTTTCCTTGCCTCCAACCCTGCTTCATATTCTTTCCTTTCTGCTTCTTTTTCTGCCTCTCGCAATTGTTGCTGATGTTCAATTTGAGCTTGCAGATTCTCCCTATATTCCAGGGTTTCCCCGAATTTTCTAATAATAGAAATGATACAAGTGTAAAAATTACCAAATTAACTATTTAAATTTCCTTAAGATATTATTTTTTATTCTTCTTTAAAGTAATGACACCTCCCTTTCTTTCAAATCCAGTTGAGAGGATCAGACTTGAAGCATGTATGATAAAACCAGACAAGTGGGTATAATTTGTTTTTAGTGGTTCTAAGCTAATAGTGGAATAATACCATTATCTTTTATAAAATAGATATATTTATTTTTTATGAAAGAAATGTCTTTTTTTTCAGACATTGAAAATAATATTGGAATGAATAGTAATGAATCTAGGAATGAACCCAGGAAATGGAAATTAAGCATTAGAAAAGATATAAGGTAAGTCCCCTTCCTTCTTCAGACTATAAACTGATTTAGGCAACAATATTAACTGCTGCCATAGTGAAGAAGTGAAGAAAAGCCAAATGTCTCTCTTCTTCATACTCCTCAATCCAAATGTAGTTGTGGCAGATAAGGGGCATCCTGGAATACTGGCTTACTAGGTCAGTACAAAAAACTATTATCATAGGCCAGATTCATTTTACACATTTTACATTATTAGGTTCCATACCATTGACAAACTAATAAGTATTTATGATATCATAACATTAGATTAACAAATCCAAAGAAAGCTGGAAAAAATCATTTAAGTCATTTTTTCTCAGGCTTATCAACGTAGGATCATTCCTACCAATGCAGCTGGTCATCCTATACTCATTTAGCACTACTGTTTATTTTTTTAGTATTTGTATGCTTTCTAGACCAGAGTTTAGCATTCATGACTGTCAAATTTTATAAAGATTTTATTTCCTGGAAGGAAAGAAGTTATACAAATATGTTATTAATAAATACAATTGGGGCACTATCCCCAATATATATTTACAAATGATTTTTTTATTGTTAAAAAAAAAAAATAATGTTGTACCTTGCATAATTTTCTGCATCTTCACAGGCAAGTTCTTCAAAACCTTTCATTATGAATTCCTCATCGAAACATTTTTCTTTTTCCTCTCTTTCCACTAAAAAAATAAAAGTAATTAATTTCCAAACTATGGAATTGTAAGTCACCTTCTCCCCATCCCCCAAAAAACTTACTCCTTTAAACAAGATGAAAACTTGCCCACATTTTTTCTGGCCTTCATTAATACATTGTCTTTTTATTTTTTTTCCTATCCCCCAATTTCCTTTATTGTTTTCTTTTTTAATCTCTTTTTTTTTCCTAATAAAGGCCTCATTTCTAAAATATATAGAAGATTGACTCAAATTTATAAGAATGCAAGCTAGACTCCAATTGATAAATAGTCAAAGGACATGAACAGACAATTTTCAGATGAAGAAATTAAAACCATCTATAGTCATATGAAAAAATGCTCTAAATCATTATCGATCAGAGAAATGCAAATTAAGACAACTGAAGTACCACTATACACCTCTTAGATTGGCTAAGATGACAGAAAATATAAATAGAGGGGATGTGGGAAACCTAGGACACCGATACATTGTTGGTGGAATTGTGAACTGATCCAACAATTTGAAACTATGCCCAAAAGGCTATCAAACTGCATCCCCTTTGATCCAGGAGTATCTCTTCTGGGTTTGAATCCCAAAGAGATCATAAAAAAATGGAAAAGAACCCGTATGTGCAAAAATATTTGTGGCAGTCCTTTTTGTAATGGTAAGGAACTGGAAACTGAGTGGATACCCATCAGTGGGAGAATGGCTGAATAAGTTATGACATATGAATGTTATGGAATATTATTATTCTATGAGAAACAATCAACAGGATGTTTTCAGAGAGACCTGGAGAGATTTACATGAACTAATGCTGAGCGAAATGAGCAAAACCAGGAGATTATTATACATGGCAACAAGATTATACAATGATTAATTCTGATGGACGTGGCTCTTTTCAACAATGAGGAGACTTTTTTGTTTTGTTTTGTTTTCACATGGAAAAATTTACTTTTTTATTTTTATAAAGCTCCAATAAATCTGTGATAGAAAAAGCCATCTGTATCTAGAAAGAGAAGCATGGGGACTGAATGTGGATCACAACATAGTATTTTCACCTTTTTATTGTTTGTTTGCTTGTCTTTTCTCTCATTTTGTTTTCCTTTTTGATCTATTTTTTCTTGTGCAGCATGAAAATTTATGGAAATATGTATAGAAGAGTGGCATATGTTTAACATTTATTGAATTGCTTGCTGTCTAAGGGAGAGGGATGGGAGGAAGGGAGGGAGAAAAATTCCAAACACAAGGTTTTGCAGGGGTGAATGTTGAAAAGTATCTTTTCATGTATTTTGAAAATAAAAACGCTATTAATAACAATAAAAAAAATTGTGTTATACGACTGTCTAGTGTATTACTTCTTTGATGATTACAACCTGGGTCTACTCATGGCTTTTTAAAAAATCCTCCTTTTAAAACTCAGTTGAATTCTTCTTTATTCATGAAGCCTGTTTAGGCCACAAGCTCCCAAACTATAACCTCTGCTTTTTCATTCATTCATCAAATATTGCCTGTACCATTTTCTTGGCAGTTAAACAGAGCACCATAGAATTAGAGCTGGAAGTTACCCTAGAGGTCATCTCTCATTATCTTGAACTATTAATTAAATATTGTAAAGGCCACTATATCTATTTCTAAATGTTATGGATCTTGCTTCATTGAGTCCTGTGAACTCAGCTTGCAACTTTGAAGAAACATGCGCTAATGTAATGTACAATAAGCACTCTTCATTACAAATATGGATCCCAGTCTAACAATTAGTTCCATTGGCATTAAAAAGCTCTTTTTTTTCCAAAGACAATATCTTTGAAAAGTTTAAACATCATTTGCATTCTACTGTGAATTAGCCAAAATTTAAAAGTCAAGTTTTAGATGAACACTTCTTGCCTTAGGTTCTTGCCAATTTACAAATGGAGAAACTGAAATTCAGAGAGATTTGAAACTGATGAATGCAAATATTTTAATCCTACAAAAATGTTATTTATGATTTAATTGGGGAAGCCAGGTGGTCCAGTGGATAGAATATCAGATCTAGAGTTAGGAAGACTCATCTTCCTGAGTTTAAATCTGGCCTCAGACACTTACTAGATGGGTAACTCTGGGTAAGTCACTTAACCCTGTTTTCCTCAGTCTCTTCATCTGTAAAATAAGCTTGAGAAAGAAATAGCACTATCTTTTGTCAAGAAAATGCCAAACAGTATCACAAATAGTTGCACATGAATTGGATAATCATCTACATGTAACCCTGAACTACCGAGATTTCAATGATAAATCAATGATTAGATAGCTCTTGAAGTTTACAAAGCACTTTTCTCACAACCATCCAGTGATGTAAATGGTACAAATATTATTATTCTTATTTCACATATAAAGAAACTGAGACACAAATGTTACTTGCACAGATTCACATAACAAATATATCAGATTAAGAATTCAAATCAAGATCTCTTCTACTATCAAGTCCAGTGTAATTTTTTTTTCCTTCTCTACCTAACAGAATTTTTTATTTGGTCCAAGAAAAGTACCTGGGAAAGGCAAAAAGCTCCAGGCAGCTAGAGAACAACATTTGGGTAGTGGGCTCCTGAGAATGAGATAGGGGCTAGCAGAAGTAGGGAGATGGGGGAATGACAAAAACAATTTAGATTCTGGTGGCAGGTAAATTAGTGCCAAATGAACTAAGATATTAAGACTCTGATATTATAGTGTCAGCAGTTTTTAAAGCTGAAAAAGATTTTATTTAGAGAGTGAATGTTGAGCACTATCTTTGCATATATTTTGAAAATAAAAAGCTATTATTAAAAAAAAAAAAAGAAAGAAAACAGTGAAATAATCTAGCCTAGAGGTGATTAAGTTGCTAACTCGGTCACCTCATAAGTAGAGCAAAAGGTGAAACTCAAGAGATGTAGAAATAGAAGTAGCAATATTTAGCAACTCATTAGAATGTGTGAAATATGGAAAAGTGAGGCAGTTCCAGATAATGTCAAGATTATAGCTAAACTGGGAGACTTGAATGATACTTTTTTATAGAAATTGGGCAGTTTGCAAAAGCAGTGGAGTTGGAGAGAATTGAGGGAAAATAATTTCTCTTTTATATGCTTAATTTGAAATGTCTCTGGGATATCCTATTATAAATGTCCAATAAGCAACTGGTGATCCAAATCAACAATTGTTACTTAAGTCAAAAGGAGAGACTGGGGATGGATTTAATGATATGGAACTCATCTGCAGAAAGATGACAAATTCATAAGAACTGATAATGTCATCAAAAGAAAAAGAACAGGGGGAGAAAAGGGCTCTTAACAAATTCTTGAGGAGCATCCACACTCAGCTGAGATATGGATGAGAAGGCAGCTAAAGCCTGGAGTCAGGCAGGCTCGAGTTTAAATCCCATCTCAGAAACTCACTGGAAATGTGCCCCTGAGCAAGTCACAAAACAGCACCTATCCTCGGGCTTGCTCAAAAAAGTGCTGGCATGGTGCCCAGCATATAGTAGATACTTAACAAATATTACAGAAAATGAAGATGATGAGCCCGCAAAAGAGAATGAGAAGCCATACAGGTGGGAGGAAAATGAAAAGGGAGTCTAAGGAAAATGCAGAAAGGAGCAGGTGGTCAGTAGTGTTAAAAAAAAAAAAAGCAGTCAAGTTGACGAATGAAAACTGAGGAAAGAGCATCACATTTAGCATTCGAGAGACTGGTTGGAAAGTGAGAGCAGATGAAGAGGAGACAATGTATAGAGAGGTTTTTCTAGATGTTTGAATGAGAAAAGGACATAGGACTGATATCTTGAGAGGATGATAAGTTATAACAGAGCTTTTATGAGAGTGAGGGAGACTTGAGCATGGTTTGAAGGCAGTAGGGAAAGTAAGTAGATAGGGAGAGATTGAAAATAGAGACACAGAGATGGGATTGGAGAAGGTCTCTCTGTGTTTCTGTGTGTCTTTCTCTCTGTATCTGTCTTTCTGTCTCTGTGTCTGTCTGTCTTTCTCTGTCTCTGCCTCTGTGACTCTTTCTGGCTCTGTCTCCCTTCTTCTTCTTTTCCTTCTCTCTCTCTCTCTCTCTCTCTCTCTCTCTCTCTCTCTCTCTCTCTCTCTCTTTCTCTCTGTCTCTCTCTCTGTCTCTCTCTCTCTGTCTCTGTCTCTCTCCCCCCCTCTCTTTCTCTCTTTTTTTTTCTCTCTCTCTCTGTCTCTCTATTTCTGTCTCTCTATCTCTTTCTGTCTCTGTCTGTCTCTGTCTCTCCTTTTGCTCTCCTTTTCTCCTCTCTCCTTCTCTCTCTCTCTCTGTCTCTCTCTCTGTGTCTCTATCTGTCTGTCTGTCTCTCTCTGTCTCTCTCTCTTCCCCCTGCTTCCTCCTTCCTTTCCTCTTCCCCTCTTCTTTCCCTCTCTATGACAAAGGTAGGGAGAGAGTCAGGAGATGACTGAGGTTGTGATCTCTTAGAAAAGATGGGATCTGGGGCCCATGTAGAGGGGCTGGCTTGGTAGGTCCACTTCCTTATTAAACACTGGGGAAAAGAAGGATGGGGAAAGATATCAAAAGATTTTGAGATACAAAGAAGAGAAAAAGGGAAAGCTTATGGGGAAACCCTTCCATTTTCTCAGGAAGGGAGAGAGGTTTTTAGCCGGGAGAGAAAGGAAATGAGAAGGTTATGAGAGTTTTGAGGACAGAAAAGGTTTGGAATCGCTTCTGTGGAATGTGAAACAAGGAATCAATTATGGAGGAATAAAGTGAAGATTTCTTACTTTTTTCTATAACTTGCAGTCGTCTGGTAGTCAAGACATCATCCATTAGTCGTTTTCTTGCATCCTTTTCAAGCTTCACCTGCAGGTCCTTCTTGGCTATTATCTTTTCGGCCTCCTCTGCTATGATTCTGTCTATCCTTTCTTCATCAAGTTCCTTAAGTTCCCGGTACTGATTCAGATAGGCCTGATAAAGTTTTCCTTCTCTCTCCAAGTCTTCCTACATAATAAAAGGAGATAGAATTAAAAACTTTTAAAGTGAGACACAATTTTTGTTTGTTTGCACAGATAACATATATATAACATATATGTGTGTGTGTATACACATGGCTTCCTGAAAGAAATATATAATTTATTATAGCAAACTTAGTCATTTTATTCACATTTAGGTAGAGGAAATGTTAAGTAAAACACACTCTAGAGGGGCAGCTAGGTGGTTCAGTGGATAGAGCACCAGCCCTGAAGTCAAGAGGACCTGAGTTCAAATCTGACTTCAGACACTTAACACTTCCTAGCTGTGTGACCCTGGGCAAGTCACTGAACCCCAGTTGCCTCAGGGGAAAAAAAAAGAACCAAAAAATCTACACTCTAGAGCTCCATATGTAAACATGGCAGTTGGGAGCACTCTGTAGGGGGCAAGCACCCTGAGTTGTTTTATCCATTCATTCATCTACTTTTTTATGGATTCTTGACAATTGAAATGGTGGAACATGGAAAGGTTTTGGGGCGTAACACAAACCAAGAATGACTCGTAGGGTAATGAACCCTATAATTCTAACTCCATTAAGCTAGATCAACCAAACTACCAAGCACTGATTAAGCAACTGCTACACGATAGACACGTGCCAGAAAATGTAAGGTCATCCCCTCCTCTACTAGTTCATATTGTCTTTATAACCTAACCAGTTGAACTCATCATATCTTCTTATTGGAGGGAATCTTAAAAATCAATCTAGAAACAGATGAATTTATACAGGAACAATAACACTGTAAGGACAAACAACTTTAAAATATTTAACGAGTTCTGACCAATGCAGTGATCAACTATGATTCCATAGAATGGAGGATGAAATATGCTTCCTATTTCCTAACAGAAAGGTGATGGGACTTCAGAGTACAAAATAAGGCATGAATTTTTTTTAGACATAGCTAATAGGAGAATTCAATTTGCTTGACTATGCATGTTTGTTTAAAAAAATAATTTATTTTTCTTTGTTTCCCTCAACCTTATCTACGTCCCTCCCTCTCCCCACTCTGTCATCCTACCCAGGGGTCGTAAGAAATGGGAGGGAGGTAAAATAGCTTTGTTCATTGGAAAAAATTAAACACAGTAACAGAACTATTGTATTATGAAAAATTGTGAATGATTTAGCTATTCTCTTTTTTTTAAATTTTTATTTAATAATTACTTTATATTGACACTCGTTTCTGTTCCGATTTTTTTTTCCCTCCCTCCCTCCACCCCCTCCCCTAGATGGCAAGCAGTCCTTTATATGTTGGATATGTTGCAGTATATCCTAGATACAATATATGTTTGCAGAACCGAACAGTTCTCTTGTTGCATAGGGAGAATTGGATTCAGAAGGTATAAATAACCCGGGAAGAAAAACAAAAATGCAGATAGTTCACATTCGTTTCCCAGTGTTCTTTCTTTGGGTGTAGCTGCTTTTGTCCGTCATTTATCAATTGAAACTCAGGTCTCTTTGTCAAAGAAATCCGCTTCCATCAAAATATGTCCTCATACAATATCGTTGTCGAAGTGTATAATGATCTCCTGGTTCTGCTCATTTCACTTAGCATCAGTTCATGTAAGTCTCGCCAGTCCTCTCTGTATTCATCCTGCTGGTCATTTCTTACAGAACAATAATATTCCATAACATTCATATACCACAATTTACCCAGCCATTCTCCAATTGATGGGCATCCATTCATTTTCCAGTTTCTAGCCACTACAAACAGGGCTGCTACAAACATTTTGGCACATACAGGTCCCTTTCCCTTCTTTAGTATTTCTTTGGGATATAAGCCCAATAGAAACACTGCTGGATCAAAGGGTATGCACAATTTGATAATTTTTTGGGCATAATTCCAGATTGCTCTCCAGAATGGTTGGATTCGTTCACAACTCCACCAACAATGCATTAGTGTCCCAGTTTTCCCACATCCCCTCCAACATTCATCATTATTTTTTCCTGTCATCTTAGCCAATCTGACAGGTGTGTAGTGGTATCTCGAGTTGTCTTAATTTGCATTTCTCTGATCAATAATGATTTGGAACATTCTTTCATATGAGTGGTAATAGTTTCAATTTCATCCTCTGAAAATTGTCTGTTCATATCCTTTGACCATTTATCAATTGGAGAATGGCTTGATTTCTTATAAATTAGAGTCAATTCTCTATATATTTTGGAAATGAGGCCTTTATCAGAACCTTTAACTGTGAAAATGTTTTCCCAGTTTGTTGCTTCCCTTCTAATCTTGTTTGCATTCGTTCTGTTTGTACAAAGGCTTTTTAATTTGATATAATCAAAATTTTCTATTTTGTGATCGGTAATGGTCTCTAGTTCATCTTTGGTCACAAATTTCTTTCTCCTCCACAAGTCTGAGAGATAAACTATTCTATGTTCCTCTAATTTATTTATAATCTCGTTCTTTATGCCTAGGTCATGGACCCATTTTGATCTTATCTTGGTATATGGTGTTAAGTGTGGGTCCATGCCTGATTTAGCTATTCTCAACAACACAGTGATGATCTAAGACAATCCTAAAGGACTCATGATGAAAAAAATGCTATTTGCCTCCAGAGAAAGGATTGATGTCATCTGAGTACAGACTGAAACATACTATTTTTTCACTTTCTTTCTTTTGCTTTTGTATATTGTACAAGTATAATCTATATCAAATTGCTTATAGTCTTGAGAAGGGGGAACAGGAAGTTGGAAGGGGTAGAATTTGGAACTCAAAACTTTAAAAGAAAAACAATGAGTGTTTTTTTTAAAGCATTTTTACATGTTGTATTTAATGAAAAAATAGATATTCTTAAAAATTAAATTAACTTTAAAAAAAGAAACTACCACATCTAGCACCTTTATTTTATAGATGAGGAAATGGTTTCTTGGAAAGGAAAGAGAGAGATTCAAGGTTATATGACTGACTACAAAGAGTCAGGACAAACAGGTTTCTTGACTCTCAATACAAGATTATCTCCTATGAGATAAAAAAGATTTCTTTCATATCTGAACTAATAAATGCCTTGCATCCATATTTTTATGGAAAATTTTCAAAAAAGCCTTATTACTTCAGGGCAACTATTTGAATACTGGTTCAATTAAATTAAACAGATTAATATTCTCTTTTATTAAAAATGGATCAAAAATAGATCAATAGGATGATGTAACATCTGTGGTTAAGAAAATGTTCTGAAGGACAGAATTCAACTCAATATACTGCTAGATGATCAACAGATTGTCAAGCATAATTTCATATTTACATATTTTAATAAAATTATGGTGATCTGAGTTTTTTAATAATTCATGTCTATGTTCAAAGCTGCTAATACAACTATTCTTGATTAAAAGTAAATTATTGGATTATTTCAAATCTGCTTAAGTTTTCCAGGTCTCAAAAGTAAAGATCTTTTAGGATAGAGCATTTTATAAATTAGATATAGGTGCCCAGTAGATAAAGCACTGCCCCTGGAGTCAGGAAGTTAAAATCTGGCTTCAGATACTTCATAATTGTGTGAATCTGGGCAAGTCACTTAACCCTGTTTGCCTCAGTTTCTTTATCTGTAAAAATAGCTGGAAAAGGAAATTGCAAACCATTCCAATATCTCTGATAAGAAAACCCCAAGTGGACCTGAAAGAACTGAACAACTCCTGTTGGTGAAGTTTGAAATTGCAGGTCAGCTCTTTGAGCCCATTGTTAGGATTCATTAAAAAAAAAAAAAAAAAAAGATTTCCAGATTAGACAGGATCAAGTTGTTGGATTCCTAGACATGGAAGAAATTCCTGTGTTCTCAGGGGATCAATAGCAGAGGACAATCTCTGGGGAAAAAATGCTACAAGTATAGGAAAGTAAAGTCAAGGACTACAATTCCTAGCAAAGATCCTGATGTGGGTATGGTATAAAGATAGCAGCATCTTACCATTTGTAAACAGCACTTACAATTTAATACCTTTCTAATTTCATTTTTTCTCACGATACCCTTAAGATATGGCCATGGAAAGTTCTACTTTTCTTTCATAAATGAAGAAATTGAGGCACATGTGACTTCACTAACAATAGCGTCCAAATTTCTGGAATGCTAGGCAGAGATGGTACCATGCTCAGAACTTAAGTATGATCACTATGTTTAACTTGTAAGTTTTTAAAATAGAAATGTATCCAATCCCATTGAAACAATGAATTTCTCAAAATGAGGAAATTAGTACCTTTTTTAAAAAATCAGGATTCAATTTAGAATACAAGGAAAGTTTCCTAAAACCTCTTTTCATTAATATGATTTGTCTATAATATAATAGCAATATTTGCTTTGGTTCTACTTGAAGATGAATGATTACTTTAGAGATAGGAGTGTGTGTGTGTGTGTGTGTGTGTGTGTGTGTGTGTGTGTGTGTGTATTAAAATATCCTTGAGAAATAGGATGGCTTAGTGGATGGACTATTGGCTTTTGGAATCAGGAAAACCTGAATTCAAGTCCTGTCTCTGTCATTAACTGCGTGACCCTGGGAAAATCACTTAACCTCTCAATAAGTCAGGCAATTTTCTAGGAATGATAATTACAATAGTGATAGCTAACTTTTATATGGAACCTTAAGGTTTGCAAAATAGTTAACTGACTCTCACAACTCTATAAGATGGTGCTGTTAAAAGTCCCATTGTACAGATGAGAAAACAGAGGCTGAGAATTTAAGTGACTTGCCAAAGAGTCTGAGGCAGGACTCAAACTCAGATCTTCTTAATTACAAGGGCGTCTTAATTTCTTAATGTCAGCTATCTGGTTGATCCACATCAATAGTGAAGAAATCAGTGGTCCAGGCCAAAAGAAAAAAATCCTAAGGGGGTAGCTAAATAGAGTGCTGGCCTTGAAGTCAGGAAGACTTGAGTTCAAATCTCACCTCAGAGACTTAACACGTTCTAGCTGGGTGACCCTGGGCAAGTCATTTAACCCCAATTGCCTCAGCAAAAAAGAAAGAAAACAACCCTAGTTAACTTATATTGGACTCACATAAGTTTTTTCTGTGTTTACATATGGTGACCCAAAATTAAGAATATAGGCCTTGATCACTAGTATCCATGAATTAGCCCATATTCAAACCTTTAAAATTCATTTTTCAACAGCAATACAAATGGTGCATGCTATCATGAGAATTATTATATTTAATTATCTACTGATAATTTCATTAATCATTACATTTAAACAAAACATGTGATAGAAAGTGAAATGACCAGAAACTCAAGCTTTGATTCTAGAATTTGAGGGAAATATCAAAACATAGGCTTTGGGGGCCAGATGAAGTGCCCATATCCCTATAACTCTGCTTCCTGTTCATAATGATTGTGACTCGGATTTTTGGCAGAGCAGCTGCTTGAGCTTATTTACAGTGACTTCCTATCACAATTCTCGTTTCTTTCTTTTTTAAAAAATTCTAGTTTCTTTAGAGTTGTACATCTCTTTATATGTCAGCATAAGGCTGAAACGGAGAAACACACAGTGAAATAAATGTTCTACAGAAGCTTTCTGACACAAGAGAGAAACAAGATCTTACTTTCTTTTGCCTCAGTTCTTCAGTCTCGTCTTGAGTTTCTTGACGAGCAATTTCTAAAAACTTGTTGTCCAAGTAGAGTTCCTCAGCTCTTTCCTGAGCCAGACGTTCATTCCTGTCTTGGAGGGCCTGCTGCAGTATGTCCCTCATCTGCTGCATCCTCTGCTTCATCTCCAGCCTCTCTCTCTCTTTATCTAGTTTCAGCTGAGCTATATTTTCTTCCTAAGACGAAATAATAATGAAATCATGACAAGTCTTCTACAAGCAGGGCGATCCACCTCAGGAAAGCTAACTGTTCTATTTTAAAAGATTATAAGCCAATTAGAAAATAATATGGGAATTTATTTGGCTTGAATGTATTTATGTGCTATCTGGATTCTGCATTTCTTGTTTTCAGTGGAGTGGAGGCAAAAGAAAAGTAGGAAAAAATAAACTTAATAATTGAAGATATATACATTAAATATATGCATGTATACACATATAGACACATACCTACACACACACACACACACACACACACACACACACATACACAAATCAAAAAAGGACTCTCTGTGTTGGAGACTAGTAGATCACTCAATAGATAGAACCTTAAGTCTGGAGTCAGAAAGACCTCTTCAAATCTGGTCTCAGAGACTAGCTATGGGATTTGGGGCAAATCCCTTAACTCCTATTTGCTTTAATCCACTGCAGAAGGAAATGGCCAACTAGTCTAGTATGTTTGCCAAAAAACTTCATAGAAGTCAGACGTTATTAAAACAACTAAACAATAACAAATACATAGCATTTGTAAACATATAATGTACACACATGTAATAAACACATAATGTACAAATGTATATTTAGTGAGTTATATATACACACATATGTAAATACTACAGATATTAGATATATATTATAGATATTTCTTTTGTCAGTGCATGAAGGAAGGATAAAAACACTTAATTGAATGTGCACTTATATGTATATATAACCACATTATGTATATTCAGTAGGTATCTATTATACATTACACATGTAATTACATGTATTTATTTGCCTTATATATAGCATATGCATCTTTTTAGTGGATGGAGGAGGAAGGAAGAAAAAGAAATACTTGATAATTTAATATACATATATGTATATGTATGTGTGTATATGTATACACACACACACACACACTTTCCCTAAGGAAAACAAAATAATCAAAGGGACAAATCTTTACAGTTGAACGTGGAGGATCTATTTTAATAATTTAATAGACAAGTCACACTTTATTACAATCTGACATTTTAATAAGCCTTATTGAACACCTACTAAAACTACAAAATCAAAAGCCAAACATTTACAAACACCACCACTGGTCTCACCTACTCTTCCCTCTTTTTCTCCTGTTGTTGGATCTCTTTTTTATTATTCCCATCTGCATCCCGGTTTCCCCCCAATTGGAGTACTGAAAAGTGCTGAGCACTGTGGGCTTACAGCAGCCACACTGAAGCGTGAGATGCTTCTGCTCTGACCACTTGTCTCTCTTTGTCCTTATTTTCTAAGAGGACCAATGACATCATGGGTCAATGTCTTGCTTCCTAAGGGAATTGGATTTAAATGAGGGAGTCATCAGCTTCACTCAGGGAGGGACCAGCTGGATCCTTCCATCTCCAACATCTCACTAAGATCTAAACATCCCATCTTCACGGCCACTGGAGCTGTTCTCACCTGCCCATTCTGCCAGGAAAAGTCTTCCCATCCTTGGGGGAGATATTACCCTAACTTACCAATGAGTTGGAGGCCTGTTGGTTAGCCCCAACCAGGTTAGCCCCTCGGCTGAAATGGTTTTACTACTATGTGGCTGTTGCACATGCTACCACTACTTGGAGCCACAGGTGACTGGGTGGCCCTGACAAAGCTTGACAAGCCCTAACTTGGAGGCAGCAGTTCTCCTTGAACACCTATATATTCCAATCAATATTTGGTTGGACGAGGGAGTCGAGGAATTCACCATGTTCTTCATGCATAGGTAGGATCACCTAAACTTATATGAGAAGGATAGGTGATTTCCCAATAGCTGGGAAAAGGAATAATTCAGGCTACACTGTTGGCAGCTTCAAAAGGTCTGTTTGTAGGAAGCATTATTAAATTGTTGGGCAGTGACAGGTCAAGGAACACACTAAAAAATTCCAAGCATTGGGCATAAAGGAGAAACACCTTCCTAGCTCTTCATATAGATTAGAAGTTTATTTGAGAAGAAATGAGGAGCATCATAAAACCTATATCCATTTTTTTAGAGAAGAAAAGAAAATTTATCTGGGAATGATTTTACCCATCTTTGCACCCACTGAAAGACTCTTTCCTATAAAGTCTTTCCTCCCTTTTCAAGATGAAGCAGTTTCTTCCAACTCTGAAATCCTGATGGAACGAATGTATGTATATATATACATATGTGTGTGTATTAATACAAATATATTTTTATTTTTATAATTTATGTACACATATATTTATATGTTTACATTTATATATACAAATATAATTTATTGATACAAATATAGACACATATACATACTATATATATATGTGTCACAGTCCAATACTCTCATGTTATAGATAAGAAAATTGAGGCCCAACATAGGGACAGGGAAGGATGACCTTGCCCTGAGTTATAAAATAAATACCAGAGCTGGGATTCTCTAAACTTCTCAGTCAATTGTGTAATAGATGATATATTCTACTACATAAAATCCTTTGGGAAATCTACCTGTCCACTTATATTTTCTTTCTTTTTTCTTTTTATTTTTTATTAAAGCTTTTTATTTTCAAAACACGTGGATGGATAATTTTTCAACATTGACTCCGGCAAAACCTTGTGTTCCAAGTTTCCCTCCCTTCTCCCCAGACCTATCCCCTAGATGGCAAGTAATCCAATATATGTTAAACATGTGCAATCTTCTATACATATTTCCGCAAATATGCTGCACAAGAAAAATCAGATCAAAAAGGGGGAAAATGAAAAGGAAAACAAAATACAAGCAAACAATAACAAAAAGAGTGAAAATGCTATGTTTTGATCCATGCTCAATTCCCATGGTCCTCTCTCTGGAAGCAGATGGCTCTCTTCATCACAAGACTATTGGAACTTGTCCACTTATATTTTCGTCAAATACTGTCAAAATGTTTATAAGCCTTTTTTATAAAGATTTTATAGAATAAGAAAGAAGCTCGTGGGTAAATTGTTACTAATTTCTTCTCCATTGTCTATGACTTTTTCTATTCCTCTGAAATCTCTTTTTTGACATATCTTGAAAGTGGATGCCTGTGTACTCTCAAAATTAATGCCTGTATTACTTATTTCTTCTATCACCACATAATGAAGTTTAGTGATCTTCTGAACTTGGTGTTCCTAAATGCACTGCCATGTCCTGATGCAAACTTATCAATCAGGCAATGCTGTCCAAATGCAATTATCCCTTAATTGTTGCTGATATCAAGAGACTGCTATAAAAAAGAAAGCAGATGAATCACTTTTCATGTGTATTTATGATTTCTCTTCTAGTTCCATCTGCTCTAAGGCCCTTTGCTTTAAAAGATTTGCACTCAGCTCTATGCAGACTCATTTTCTCCTCAATTACTTTCCATTGTTTCAAAAAAATTATTTTTTGACAAGGGGGATAATATTTCCTGTCATCTTTTGTTATTTTCACTCTGATGTTTTAAATATAAAGTTATACTCTAATCAGGTATTATCCCTGGCTTTCTTAGGTCTGCCTTGCATGGAATTCAATTATTGGCTATATGAGCAAGTTCCACCTGAGTTCTTTGGGCCTCCTTATTGTGGCAACTATTTTTCATTAGCAATTGTTATTTCTTAAAGAAAGTTAGAGTCAGTATCATCACATTTGTCCATTTTCCATTATGTGGGATGGAAGAGAGATAAAAGGGTAATAGGGGAAATCTCTAGCAAGGACTGATTGACATTTTGGATTTGAGATGTAGCAATAACAAACAATATATTTTCTTTACTGTTTTCCAATTTGGGGATTCAAAGATCTGGATGTGGGCAATTTGCTCAGAGACAATTGCTACATCAGTGTTAGCCAATTATTTCCTAAATATCATAACAAAGTTGATTTCATTCATTATGATTGTTGTTGGGTACTTGGAATATTCATCCGGCCCATCTTTGGACTTTCTGCTAGAAACAATTTATTTAGTGGGGATGGGTGGGACATTTCTGAACAAGACATAAATCTTTGGCATTTTTCATATTTTAATAAACCTCACTTTCTAATCTTTCTCAAGTAGAATATAAGCTCATATAGAGCAATGACTTTGCCATTTTTAGTTTTTGCTTCCAAATGCTGGCACTTTGTAGCAGCCAAATAAAATATTTGACTTGAAATTTTTACTAGCATTTCCACATTGAATTAATTAAATGCTGACATATATGTTGACTTAAATTGGACTGGAAGATAAGACTCTTAATAGAATTTATCTTCCATTTTATCTTCTGCAACTAAAGTAAAGTAAAATTATGGTAGTCTGCTTATGCTTAACAAAAAGTCGCAAGCCAAGATTAACATGCCCCATAAGATGAAATGATTTTGGAGGCATGTTAAAACTCTGCAGAATCTTTTATTTGCTTCTTTGCAGAGAATCTGCTCATTGTCCTTTCATTCAGCTTCAATTCCTTTGTTTTCTTGCTTTACTTATAACAAGAATGTCAATATGAACATTTAATTCTTCTGATGGTAAGTCTACTTTTTGATCAATGGACAGAAATTACATTTTTAGTGCACCAAAAATGAGTATTTGTTAAAAGTCTAAAAATATATTCTTAATACCTTTGTCCCCTTTCCCTTCACTTCCCTAACATTACCAAGAAAAGGAAAAGATGTTATATGGGAACCAGAATTACTTTATATTTTTAAAAACTATTTCATGGGTCACTATGGCACAATTTCATCAGCTAGTGGCCAAACTAATAGGCTAGGCCTTTCTGTACTTGGTCAGGATGATTATTGGACAATAGACATGGAACCTGGCCATTTTTGCCAGAATTGAATACCAGTCCAGCTTTGGAGAATACGTGTTTCTTTCTCACTACAATGAGGTTCTGGAGTAGGGCTATTTTTTGGAAAACTCAATATATATTGTATGTATACAATATATGTGTACAGAAAAAGACAATCATTGTACAAGGAGAATATAAAGAAATTTACCAATATTAGAGCTTCTTCTTCCTTTAGACGCTTGGCCTCTTGATTTTGAGCCATAATACTAGCCATCTGGGCATTAAGACACAAAAGTGTTTGCTCATCTCTCTTTGCTTTTTCAGAGGCTTCTTCAGCTGCTCTCTTTTCCTTTGCTAATCTGTCATGTTCCCAAAGATCAGCAAACAGTTTTTCTTCAAGCATTTTTTGTCTTCTCAGTTCTTCATTAAATGCTACTTGGATTTCCCGCTCCTCATTCACCCTCTTCTCATGGATTTGGAACAAGAGGAGACGGAGCTCATCACATTGTGCCCTAGAAGGTGATAAAAAAACAAAAACAAATAAACAAAAAACCCAACTTGTCAGGAGACACTATAAGTTAAAAAATGATCTATAAATTGTAGGTAAATATTTAAATACAGTGAAGAAATATATCAATAGTCATTACCTTAAACAGAAAAATCCACATTCTGGGAAATAGTTATGGAGTCAAGGATGAAGATTTAAATATGAGGGCTATAGGGAAACCATTTGAGCAAAGGAGATCTCTGAGGGAAAAGTTATTGAAGAAAAATAGATGATGGCTCATTAAAGATAATAGCAAATGAATGACCCTCAAGAAACAAAGATCTTAAATCTTCAATTATAATAATCTAACAAATATTTACTGAGCAACTTTTCTATTTTTTTCTTTTTTATTGGAGCTTTTTATTTTCAAAACACATGCAAGGATAATTTTTCACCATTGACCTTTACAAAACCTTGTGTTCCAATTTTCCTTCCTTCCCCATCCCCTCCCCTATGTGGCAAGTAATCCCAATATATGTTAAACATGACAAAAATATATGTAAATCCAATATAGGCATACATATTTATACAATTAGCTTTTTTATTTTTGGCTGAGGCGATTGGGGTTAGTGACTTGCCCAGGGTCACACAGCTAGGAAGTGTTAAATGCCTGAAACCAGATTTGAACTCAGGTCCTCCTGACTTCAGGGCTAGTGTTATACAATAACCTTGCTGCACAAGAAAAATCAGATCAGAAAGGAAAAAGAAAACAAGAAAGAAAATAAAATGCAAGCAAACAACAACAAAAAGAGTGAGAATGTTATATTGTGATCCACATTCAGTTCCCACAGTCCTTTCTCTGGGTGTAGATGGCTCTCTTCATCACAAGGTCATTGAAACTAGCTTCAATCATCTTACTGTTTGAAAGAGCCATGTCCATTAGGATTGATCATCATACAATCCTGTTGCTGTATATAATGATCTCCTGTTCTGCTCATTTCACTCAGCTTCAGTTCATGAAAGTCTCTGAGCACCTTTTCAATACAAGGTATTGGGTTAGGAAGAAGAAGTACAGTCAAGTCCCTTCAAGACTGAAGCTAGATCTTCAATAAGTACCCCCAAACCGGACAAAAAGTCAACCAGGAATCTCTGGGGTGATAAGAAATGACCCACTAGCAAAACCAGGGCCAGCAAACAAGCTAGCAATTTCCCAGCACACCCAGAAACCAACTAGAAATAAGGGAGAACACTCTAGAACACTCAATACAGGAAACAATGCAGGGTTTCTTTAAGCAAACTGCAGAGTACCCCAAAACCCATAGTAAAAAGTTGGATGCTCCTAGGAATAGTTGCAACCATTGTGGAAAGGGCAAGTGTTCAGATTAGTACAACCTAGACTCTTGAGCTCTGAGATCTTTAGCACTCTGTCCTGGAACACAATAAAGGATGCTGAAGATTCAGGACTCTGACCCTCAAAGATGCAGGAAGACTTATACCTGGGAGGTGGAGGTCAATGCAGAAACTCAGGTGAATGAGGGTAAGATCAAGCAGATCTGACCACCACATCCAAAAGTACAATTGGAGTCTGGCCCTGGCCCATTTCTAGAACTGAACTCATTAAGATGAGTAAACTGAAGAAGACACTGACCACTATAAAAAATTATTAAAGATCTAAAGATGTTCAAAAATTCCACTTAGAAGGAAAGGATAATACAATAACGATAGAAAGCAGAAATTGAAAAGGAAAATTGTTTTTTTCCTAAGTATTAAAGATCTAGAAGAAATAATGCAAAAGAAAAAGAATGAAATAAAAACTCTGGAAATAAGAATTGGAAGAATGAATAGCTTAGAATAGAAAAATTACCTTAACAAAGTAAATGATGCGGAGTTTCAATGGATAAATCAGAGTTTCAATGGATAAATGATGGACAGAAACAGCTACGCCCAAAGAAGGAACACTGGGAAATGAATGTGAACTATTTGCATTTTTGATTTTCTTCCCGAGT
Source organism: Antechinus flavipes (assembly GCF_016432865.1). NCBI lineage: Eukaryota > Metazoa > Chordata > Mammalia > Dasyuromorphia > Dasyuridae > Antechinus > Antechinus flavipes. The sequence goes on along the minus strand of NC_067398.1, from coordinate 358,308,091 downwards.
TATTTTTACCTTCTGAATCCAATTCTCCCTGTGCAACAGGAGAAATGTTCGGTTCTGCGAAGATGTATTGTATCTAGGATATACTGCAACATATCTAACATATATAGGACTGCTTGCCATCTTGGGGAGGGGGTGGAGGGAGGGAGGGGAAAAATCGAAACATAAGCGAGTGCAAGGGATAATGTTGTAAAAAATTATCCTGGCATGGATTCTGTCAACATAAAGTTATTATTAAATAAAATAAAATTTAAATTAAAAAAAAAAAACAAAGTAAATGATGCACTGAAATCAGAATAGACCAAACAAAAATTAATGACTCCATGAGATAGCAAAACATATTAGAACAAAACCAAAAGACTGAAAAAATAGAATATAAGGTATCTGATATAAAAAACTACTGATAAGGAAAATGAGTCAAAGGGAACTCATTTACGAATCATAATCCCTAAATCTTAAATTTTTTTAGTCTGGAAAATATGTTTCAATAAATCATAAATAAAAATTTCCTAGCTCTAGAACCAATGGACAAAGAATCCACTGATAACTTTTAAAAAGAAATCCTAAAAGGAAAAGGCTCAAAGATATCATAGTCAAAATCCAGAGCTTCCATGTCAAAGAAGACATACCTCAAGCATCCAGAAAAGAGTTCAATTATCAAGGAACTATAATAAGGATCAACAAGACCTGGAAGCTCCTACTAAAAATAAAAGGAGAGCTTGGAACACAATTCTATATTCTAAAATGTGTAAATGGAGTGTATGTAATATGCAGAATATATACATATGGAAGAAAGATGGGGTGGTGGGAAAGGGAGTGAGCATCAGATGAACCTCACTCTTCCTCCAGCCAAAGAGTTCATACACCCATACACCCCCTGTCTGAAGACCTACAAGAAGAAGGGATCAAACATCTCTCTCTAAGGCAACCAATTTCATGTTTAGACAGCCTTTACTGTTAGGAATTTTATTCCTTTTTTTTTTTTTTTTTTTTTTTTTTTTTTTTTTTGTTTTTTTTTAATTTTTTTATTTAATAATTACATTATATTTACACTCATTTCTGTTCCGATTTTTTTTTCCCCTCCCTCCCTCCACCCCCTCCCCTAGATGGCAAGCAGTCCTTTATATGTTGGATATGTTGCAGTATATCCTAGATACAATATATGTTTGCAGAACCGAACAGTTCTCTTGTTGCGTAGGGAGAATTGGATTCAGAAGGTATAAATAATCCGGGAAGAGAAACAAAAATGCAGATAGTTCACATTCGTTTCCCAGTGTTCTTTCTTTGGGTGTAGCTGCTTTTGTCCGTCATTTATCAATTGAAACTCAGGTCTCTTTGTCAAAGAATCCACTTCCATCAAAATATGTCCTCATACAATATCGTTGTCGAAGTGTATAATGATCTCCTGGTTCTGCTCATTTCACTTAGCATCAGTTCATGTAGGTCTCTCCAAGCCTCTCTGTATTCATCCTGCTGGTCATTTCTTACAGAACAATAATATTCCATAACATTCATATACCACAATTTACCCAGCCATTCTCCAATTGATGGGCATCCATTCATTTTCCAGTTTCTAGCCACTACAAACAGGGCTGCTACAAACATTTTGGCACATACAGGTCCCTTTCCCTTCTTTAGTATTTCTTTGGGATATAAGCCCAATAGAAACACTGCTGGATCAAAGGATATGCACATTTTGATAATTTTTTGGGCATAATTCCAGATTGCTCTCCAGAATGGTTGGATTCGTTCACAACTCCACCAACAATGCATTAGTGTCCCAGTTTTCCCGCATCCCCTCCAACATTCATCATTATTTTTTCCTGTCATCTTAGCCAATCTGACAGGTGTGTAGTGGTATCTCAGAGTTGTCTTAATTTGCATTTCTCTGATCAATAATGATTTGGAACACTCTTTCATATGAGTGGTAATAGTTTCAATCTCATCCTCTGAAAATTGTCTGTTCATATCCTTTGACCATTTATCAATTGGAGAATGGCTTGATTTCTTATAAATTTGAGTCAGTTCTCTATATATTTTGGAAATGAGGCCTTTATCAGAACCTTTAACTGTGAAAATGTTTTCCCAGTTTGTTGCTTCCCTTCTAATCTTGTTTGCATTAGTTTTATTTGTACAAAGGCTTTTTAATTTGATGTAATCGAAATTTTCTATTCTGTGGTCAGTAATGGTCTCTAGTTCATCTTTGGTCACAAATTTCTTTCTCCTCCACAAGTCTGAGAGATAAACTATTCTATGTTCCTCTAATTTATTTATAGTCTCGTTCTTTATGCCTAGGTCATAGACCCATTTTGATCTTATCTTGGTATATGGTGTTAAGTGTGGGTCCATGCCTAATTTCTGCCATACTAATTTCCAATTATCCCAGCAGTTTTTATCAAATATTGAATTCTTTTCCCAGAAGTTAGGGGCTTTGGGTTTGTCAAACACTAGATTGCTATAGTTGACTATTCTGTCTTGTGAGCCTAGCCTTTTCCACTGATCCACTAATCTATTTCTTAGCCAATACCAAATGGTTTTGGTGACTGCTGCTTTATAATATAATTTTAGATCAGGTACAGCTAGGCCACCTTCATTTGATTTTTTTTTCATTAATTCCCTTGAGATTCTCGACTTTTTATTGTTCCATATGAATTTTGTTGTTATTTTTTCTAGATCAATAAAATATTTTCTTGGAAGTCTGATTGGTATAGCACTAAATAAATAGATTAGTTTAGGGAGTATTGTCATCTTTATTATGTTTGCTCGGCCGATCCAAGAGCACTTAATATTTTTCCAATTATTTAAGTCTGACTTTATTTGTGTGGAGACTTTTTTATAATTTTGCTCATATAATTCCTGACTTTCCTTTGGTAGATAGATTCCCAAATATTTTATGGTATCAACAGTTATTCTGAATGGAATTTCTCTTTGTATCTCTTGCTGTTGGGTTTTGTTGGTGATGTATAAAAATGCTGAGGATTTATGGGGATTTATTTTGTAGCCAGCTACTTTGCTAAAATTATGAATTATTTCCAATAGCTTTTTGGTAGAATCTCTGGGGTTCTCTAGGTATACCATCATATCATCTGCAAAGAGTGATAGTTTGGTTTCCTCATTGCCTACTCTAATTCCTTTTATATCTTTCTCGACTCTTATTGCCGAGGCTAGTGTTTCTAATACGATATTAAATAATAATGGTGATAGTGGGCAACCTTGCTTCACTCCAGATCTTACTGGGAAAGGTTCCAGTTTTTCCCCATTGCATATGATGCTTACTGATGGTTTTAAATATATGCTCCTGACTATTTTAAGGAAAAGTCCATTTATTCCTATGCTCTCAAGTGTTTTTATTAGGAATGGATGTTGGATTTTATCAAATGCTTTTTCTGCATCTATTGAGATGATCATGTGGTTTTTGTTTGTTTGGTTATTGATATAGTCAATTATGTTAATAGTTTTCCTAATATTGAACCAGCCCTGCATTCCTGGTATAAATCCTACTTGGTCATAGTGTATTATCCTGGTGACAATTTTCTGTAATCTTTTTGCTAATATTTTATTTAAGATTTTAGCATCAATATTCATTAGGGAGATTGGTCTATAATTTTCTTTCTCTGTTTTCAGCCTACCTGGTTTAGGTATCAGTACCATATCTGTGTCATAAAAGGAGTTTGGTAGGACTCCTTCAATCCCTATTTTTTCAAATAGTTTATATAACATTGGAGTTAATTGTTCTTTAAATGTTTGGTAGAATTCACATGTAAATCCATCTGGTCCTGGGGATTTTTTCTTAGGGAGTTGATTGATAGTTTGTTCTATTTCTTTTTCTGAGATGGGACTGTTTAGGATATTTACTTCTTCCTCTGTTAGTTTGGGCAAGCTGTATTTTTGGAGGTATTTTTCTATTTCATTTAAGTTGTCGAATTTATTGGCATAAAGTTGGGCAAAGTAACTCCTAATTATTGCTCTAATTTCCTCTTCGTTAGTAGTGAGTTCTCCCTTTTCATTTTTAAGACTAACAATTTGATTTTCCTCTTTCCTTTTTTTAATCAGATTTACTAAGGGTTTGTCTATTTTGTTGGTTTTTTCATAGAACCAACTCTTAGTTTTATTAATCAATTCAATAGTTTTTTTACTTTCAATTTTATTGATCTCACCTTTTACTTTTAGAATTTCAAGTTTAGTGTTTGACTGGGGTTTTTAATTTGTTCCTTTTCTAGCATTTTTAATTGCAAACCCAATTCATTGACCTTCTCTTTCTCTATTTTATACAAATAGGCCTCTAGAGATATGAAATTTCCCCTTATTACCGCTTTGGCTGCATCCCATACATTTTGGTATGATGTCTCATTATTATCGTTTTCTTGGGTGAAGTTATTAATTATGTCTATGATTTGCTGTTTTACCCAATCATTCTTTAGTATGAGATTATTTAGTTTCCAATTATTTTTTGGTCTACTTCCCCCTGCTTTTTTGTTGAATGTAATTTTCATTGCATCGTGGTCTGAAAAGGATGCATTTACTATTTCTGCCTTACTACATTTGAGTTTGAGGTTTTTATGTCCTAATATATGGTCAATTTTTGTATAGGTTCCATGAACTGCTGAAAAGAAAGTGTATTCCTTTCTGTCTCCATTACATTTTCTCCAGAGATCTATCATATCTAGCTTTTCTAGTATTCTGTTTACCTCTTTGACTTCTTTCTTATTTATTTTCTGGTTTGATTTATCTAATTCTGAGAGTGCAAGGTTAAGATCTCCCACTATTATAGTTTTACTGTCTATTTCTTTTTGCAGCTCTCTTAGTTTCTCTTTTAAGAATTTAGATGCTACCCCACTTGGTGCATATATGTTTAATATAGATAGTGCTTCATTATCCATGCTACCCTTTAGCAAGATATAGTGTCCTTCCTTATCTCTTTTAATTAGGTCAATTTTTGCTTTAGCTTGATCTGAGATCAGGATGGCTACCCCTGCTTTTTTGACTTCACCTGAAGCATAGTAGATTTTGCTCCAACCTTTTACCTTTAACCTGCATGTATCTCCCCGCTTCAGGTGTGTTTCCTGTAAACAACATATTGTAGGATTCTGGCTTTTAATCCATTCTGCTAACCGCTTCCTCTTTATGGGGGAGTTTACCCCGTTCACGTTTATGGTTAGAATGACCAATTCTGTATTACTTGCCATCTTGTTAACCCCGGTTTATGCTTTCCTCCCTTCTTTCCCCTTTCCCCCCCTTCCAAGTATTAAGCTTGTGAGCACCCCTTGCTTCTCACAGCCCTCCCTTTTTAGTGTCCCTCCCCCCGCCTTAGAGTTCCTCCCCCTATCTTACCCCTTTCCCTCCCAGTTCCCGTATTCCCTTCCGCTTAGCTTATTCCTTCCCTTTCCACTTTTCCCTTCTCACTTTTCAATGAGATGGGAGAAGTTTCACCATAGATTGAATATGTCTTAAGATTTTTCACTTAAAGCCAATTCTGAAGGCAGTAAGATACCCACTATATTCATCCCCCTCCATTCTTTCTCTCAGATATAGTAGGTTTCCTATGCCTCTTCATGAGATGTACTACCCCCACTTTACCCTTTTTCTGGTACAATGTCCTTTCCACATCAATTTCTAGAACAAGGTATACATGTATTCTTTATACATCTATATAGTCAAAATATAGTTCCCAAGATTAATCTTTACCTTTTTAGATTTCTCTTGAGTTCTGTACTTGTAGATCAAACTTTTTGTTAAGTTCTGGCTTTTTCATCAGAAATAGGTGAAATTCGCTTACTTCGTTGAATGTCCATCTTCTTCCCTGGAAAAAGATGCTCATTCTCGCTGGGTAAGTTATTTTTGCTTGCATACCAAGTTCCTTAGCCTTTCGGAATATCATATTCCAGGCCCTTCGATCTTTTAATGTGGATGCTGCCAGATCCTGGGTGATCCTTATTGTGGCTCCTTGATACTTGAATTGGGTTTTTCTAGCCGCTTGCAATATTTTTTCTTTCACCTGAGGGTTCTGGCATTTGGCCACTATATTCCTTGGTGTTTTGATTTTAGGATCCCTTTCAGTGGGTGATCGATGAATCCTTTCAATGTTTATTTTTTCCTCTGTTCCTATGACTTCTGGGCAGTTCTCTTTGATGATTTCCTGGAAGACAGTGTCCAGGCTTTTTTTTTCATCATGTTTTTCTGGAGTCCAATGATTCTCAGATTGTCTCTCCTGGATCTGTTTTCCAGGTCTGTTGTCTTCCCCAGAAGGTATTTCACATTTTTCTCCATTGTTTGATTTTTTTGGATTTGCTTGACTGATTCTTCTTGTCTCCTCGAGTCATTCAATTCCACTTGTTCAATTCTGATTTTCAGTGAAGTATTCTCTTCACTCACTTTTTTAAAATCTTTCTCTAATTGTCCAATTGAGTTCTTTTGTTCTGTGGAATTTTTTTCCATTTCGCCAATTTTGTTTTTTAGAGAGCTGTTTTCTGTTTCCAGTTCACTAATCCTATTTTTCAAGGATTTTACTTCTTTATCCACTCTCTCTTTAACTTTCTCCAGACTCTTTTCCCATTTTTCTTCTAGCTCCCTTGTGAGAGCCTTTTTAATCACTTCTATGAGGTTCATCTGTGCTGAGGAACAGATGATTTCCTCCTTTGGGGAATCACCTGGGGACTGCCTGTTTTTAGTCTCCTCAGGATTTAGAGTCTGCTCTCTATCTGTATAGAAGCTGTCAAGGGTTAAAGTCCTCTTCAGCTTCTTGCTCATTCTGTCTATTAATCAGAGATAAACTACCAAAGAAAAACAGAAAAAACTGGAGTCTTTCTTTGGGGGGGGGGGGCTGGGTGTGTTATCGAGCTTCCTCTACAGACTGCAGGTGGCAGTAGTGAGGCACTAGCAGGACTGTGCTGCGCCTGCGCTCTGAGATCCCAAAGCGTGCTGAGTCACTGAGGGGGGGGAAGGGGGGGGGGCCAGGTCCTGAGAGACTCCAGCTGTTTGGGGTTGTGTTCTTCAGCCCCGGTGTTTTTAGCTTCTCTGCTGGGCTGTTGACTTGCTGCAGGTTCCAAACCTGTAGCGAAGCTCTCCCCGCAGAGACGGCTACGATCACTCCCCACCCCCTCTCAGCTCTGCTCCCGTGCTCTCACTGCCGCTGCCCTCAGCCTGCGCCCGATCTAAAGCCCCAGCCCTCCAGTAAAGACAGACCTTTCTTGGCGGATCTCAAGGATGGCTTCTCTTGGTAACTATTTGTGGGTTTTTTTCAGTCAAGCATTGATTCAGAGGCTTGTAATGAAGTGGATAGTGAGAGAAAGCGCGGAGCTTATGCAACTGTGAGCCTCCTCTCCGCCATCTTAACCGGAAGTCAGGAATTTTATTCCTGACAGTAAGTTTAAATTGCTGTCTTTGCAACTTTTGAGGTCAAAGAAAGTTCCAATACCACTTCTATATGGCAATCCTTCAAATGCTTGAAAACAATAATCATATCCCTGATTAGTTTTTTCTTCCCCAGGCTAAACATTCCCAGTTTCAGTCTTCTTACTCTTCTCTTCTCTCTCAATGTCTCTTAAGGTGACATCATCAGATCTCATGGACTTGGTTTTCATCTGTATGTAGATGACAGATAGACAGACAAATGATGGACGGACTGGATGGTTGGATATGTAGGCAGGTAGGTAGATATGCAGCTCCAATTTCTCCCTTTAGATTCAGTTCCCTCTTATTTTCTATTAGACATTTTCAAACTAAATTTCTTAAAGATATCTCAAACTCAACATGTCCAAAGCAGAGTTCACTACCTTTCCCTTCAATTCTTCCCCACTTCCATTTCCCCATTCCTATCAAAGGCACTAACATTTTTCTGCTTTTCTACATATATAACCCCAGCATCATTCTTTATTTGATATTATTAACTAATCCTATTCTTTACTTTCTTAACTTATGTATCAAACCTATTGCCAAATCTTCCTGATTCTGTCACATCTTTCACATCTAACCTATTCTTCTTAATCATACAGCCACAACCTTAATTCATTTTTCATCCAGATTATCACAATGGCTCCCCTCATTCTTCTTTCTAATTTATCTTCCATAGCAAGCTTCTGCTTGAAAACCTTAAAGTAACGAGAACCTGCCATATCTTGAAGTGTCCCATTTTATCTGATTATTAGGAAGTCTTTTTAATTGCTTTGCAACATTAACCTACTGCTCTCTGGAGCCTCACAGAGTCTCATATCTTTCTCATATGACAATCCTTCATGTACTTGGATGCAGCTCCCATATTTTTTATGAGTCTTTTCTACATCATCCAAAACATCTCCAACTAATTTTCCAACATCATCCTGCATCATCTTTCTTAAAACTGTGTAGCTTTCCCAAAGGGGATCTGGTTAGGTCACAAGAAACTGACTAGGTGATTCAGAGCACACCTAAGAGTACCATGGATAGACCATCTGTCTTTAAAGCTAGGCCTCTATTTTTAAAAGTTTTTTATTTTCAAAATATATGCATTCAACTTTGCAAAACCTTGTGTTCCAATTTTTTTCTCCCTCCCTTCCCCCCAACTCCCTCCCTTAAATATCAAATAAGCCAATATATGTTAAACACGTCAATTCTTCTGTACATATTTCCACAAATATCATGCAGCATAAGAAAAATCAGATCAAAAAGGGAAAAAATGAGAAAGAAAATAAAAAATAAAGAGACAACAACAAAAAAAGTGAAAATGCTGTGTTGTGATCCACAATCAGTCCCCACAAGTCTTCCCTCTGGGTGCAGATGGCTCTCTCTATCACAAGTCTATTAGAATTGGTCTGAATCACCTCACTGTTAAAAAGAACCATATCTATCTGAATTGATCATCATATGATCTTGTTGCTGTGTACAATGATCTCCTAGTTCTGCTTATTTCAGTTATCATCAGTTCATATAAGTCTCCCCAGGCCTCTCTAAAATCATCCTGTTGATCATTTCTTTTTTTAAAAGCTTTTTGTTTTTCAAAACACATATATGGACAATTCTTTAACATTAGCCCTTGCAAAACCTTGTGTTCTAATTTTCCCTCCTTTCCCCCATGCTCTCCCCTAGATGGCAAATAGGTTAAACATGATAAAAATATGTTAAATCCAATATATGCATACATATTTATACAATTATTGGGCTGCACAAGAAAAATCAAATCAAACCAGTTTAAAAAAAAAGAAGAAGAAGAAGCAACAGCAGAATAAAATGAAAGAAAGCAACAATGAAAACAGTGAAAATGCTATGTTGTGATCCACCCTCAGTTCCCACAGTCCTTTTTCTGGGTGCAGATGGCTCTTTCTATCACAAGATCATTGGAACTGGTCTGAATCATTTCACTGTTGAAAAGAGCCATGCCCATCAGAATTGCTCATTGCATAATCTTATTGTTGCTGTGTATAATGATCTCTTGATTCTGCTCATTTTACTCAGCATCAGTTCATGTTAAGTCTCTCCAGGCTTCTCTGAAATCATCCTCTTGATCATTTCTTACAGAACAATAGTATACCATAGCATTCATATACCATAATTTATTCAGCCATTCTCCAACTGATGGGCATCCACTCAGTTTCCATTTTCTTGTCACTACAAAGAGGGCTGCCATAAACATTTTTGCACATGTGGGTCCCTTTCCCTCCTTTAGCATCTCTTTGGGGTATAAGCCCAGTAGAGACACTGCTGGATCAAAGGGTATGCAAAGTTTGATAACTTTTTGAGCATAGCTCCAAATTGCTCTCCAGAATGGTTGGATCAGTTCACAATTCCATCAACAATGCATTAGTGTTCCTGTTTTCCCACATCCCCTCCAACATTCGTCATTAGCTTTTCCTGTCATCCTAGCCAATCTGACAGGTGTGAGGTGGTACCTCAGAGTGGTTTTAATTTGCATTTCTCCTATTAATAATGATTTGGAACACCTTTTCACATGACCAGAAATAGTTTCAATCTGCCGATCATTTCTTATAGAACAATAATATTCCAAAATACTCATGTACCATAACTTATTCAGCCATTCCCCAACTGATGGGCATCCATTCAATTTTCAGTTTCTAGCCATTATGAAGAGGGCTGCCACAAACATTTTTGCACATGTGGGTCCCCTTTCCCTCCTTTAAGATCTTTTTGGGACATAAGCCCAGCAGTAACACTGCTGGGTCAAAGGGAATGCACAGTTTGAGCATAGTTCCAATTAGAATAGAATAATTGGATCTGTTTACAATTCCACCAAAAATATATTAGTGTCCCAGTTTTTCACATTCCCTCCAACATTCATCATTACCTTTTCCTGTGATTTTAGCCAATCTGACAGGTGTGTAGTGGTACATCAGAGTTGTCTTAATTTGCATTTCTCTGATCAATAGTGATTTAGAACATTTTTCCATATGACTAGAAATGGTTTTAATTTCCTTTGACCATTTATCAACTGGAGGATGGCTTATATTCTTAAAAAATTGAGTCAATTCTCTATATATTTTAGAAATGAGGCTAGGCCTCTATTAATGCAGTCAAACAGTGCATTAGCTTTTTGGGTTGCTATGTCATGGTATTGAAACATCTGATTTTTCAACAAACATTTATTACATCATGAGGCTGTGATCACTGTACACTTATATTGTTTGATGATAAGTTATACTGATAGACCTCCAATATGGAGCCACTTAGCTCCATAAATGACCATAAAAGCATAGTTAAAGACAAAGTTTGTGCTTTGCCACTATCAACTCTGTGTTGGGAAGATACGACATACAGCTTTTGTGGATGATTATTGATGTTTTGTTTATCTTTCATTTTCTTTTCTTTTAAAATATTATTAAATCTTTTTATTTTCAAAACATATGCATGGATAATTTTTCAACACTGATCATTGCAAAACCTTGTATACCCATCTGCCAAAATGACTTACCAGGATGTGGCCACTGTGTATGCCTTAGCTTTGTGAAGCCACAGGTGACAATTGAGTGCCAGGTAATCCCCAAAGACAGATGAGCATCCTTGAAAAGGGCTCCCCCCAAGCCCCCACACCAAAGGTACCAGTCCTCCTTGAACATCCCATACATTCCGCAGAGAAATATAAAGAACAAGGAAATAACCCCAGAAAAAGAGATTTTATCTTTGTAGATAGGTCAACTTGACAAAAACATGGCATTCTGTAATGAGGGTTTCTTGGGGCCTGAATCAAGGATTCCTTAAAGGGAATGAAACTCTTGATAAGCTGCAGGGTCTGAGTTAGGGTTCTCTTTTGCTGCTAGTTAATGTTAGGTCCTGCCCCCATTTTATGGTCCTAATAAGGAAACTCCCCTGCTGAAGCCTCCCTCAATCCTGCTATCAATAAGTGATCCCAAGGACTTCTCCAACACATCTGGTCCAATTAGTAATGTCCTCTTCTGTATCTTGAACTGATTACCTGTTCGCCACCAAGCCCATTCTTAAAGTATGTAATTTTGCCATCTGAACCTCAACTTTGAGCATGCTTCCTCCCCAATGAAACTGCCTTGTAGTGAGTTTTTGCACCCATCTCTGTTTGTATTGCCATGTGATATGTATATACATGCTTTAAGAGTTCTTTGTATGAGTTTCCTGAGTACCAATGTCATGGGGTCAAATATGGCACACTAACACATATAAATCATAAGAAATTTTGTACATTTAACTAAGATATTTCAAGTAATAATCATATAGCATGCAACAAGTCTACTTTAAGGATGTTCAATATTCTTTTTCATGTTTTTTTTTTTTTTTTAGTATGGTACTATTCAGCCATTTTTCTGACCCCTGCCTTCATTAATCTGCCTTTCCTTCTATCAATCCCACCTTCTCTTTCCTATTTCCCAGCCTACTTCTGCCCTCCCTTCTGTTAGCCTTCCTTCTTCCCCTCTTTTCCCTTTCCATTCTTACTTCCCTATAGGGTAAGATATATTTCTATTCCCAACTAGTTATATATATGTTATTTACTCTCAGTCAAATCCAATAAGGTTAAGGTTCAAACAATACTCTTGCCCCACATTCTTCCCCTCTGCTGTAATAGATCTTTTGTGCTTGTTTGTGTGATTTATCCCATTTTGCCTCCCATTTCTTCTTTTCCCAGTACAGTCCTTTTTCCATCCCTAATTTCTTTTTTATATCACCACAGTAAAGTCAACTTATACCCACACTCTCTCTATGTATGACCTTTTAATTGTCCTAACAAAGATATATTTCTCAATAATTTTACAAGTATCATCTTCCCATGTAAGGATGTAAACAGTCTAACTTGTAAACAACATGTTTGTTCTTTTTTTCTTTCCTGTTTATCTTTTTATGCTTCTCTTGAGTTTTGTATTTGAAGATGGAATTTTCTATTTAGTTCTGGTCTTTCTATAAGAAATTATTGAAAATGTCTTGTTTCATTGAATGTCTTCCTGAAAGATTATGATCACTTTTGCTGGGCAGTTAATTATTGGTTGTAATCCAAGCTACTTTGCCTTTTGGAGTATCATATTTCAGGCTCTCTGGGTCTTTAATGTAAAAGCTACTAATTGTTGGGTAACCCTATGTTCCTTGATATTCGAACTGTTTTTGGCTGCTTGTAGTATTTTCTCTGTTTCCCAATAATTCTGAAATTTAGCTACAATATTCCTCAGAATTTTAATTCTGAGGTCTCTTTTAGATGATTAGTGGATTCTTTCAAGAATGATTTTACCCTGTATTCTAGGTTATCATGGCACTTTTCTTTGATGATTTCTTGAAAGATGTTGTTCAGGCTCCTTTTTTTAAAATCATGATTTTCAGGTAATCCAATAATTTTAAAATTATTTCTCCTAAATCTATTTTCCAAGTTGTCTTTTCCAAAGAGATATTTTATATTTTCTTTTATTTTTTCATTTTTAAAAATTTTGTTTGAATGATTCTTGATACCTTATTAGCTTCCACTTGTCCAATTCTAATTTTTAATGAATTAATTTCTTCAGTTAGCTTTTTAACTTCCTTTTCAATTTGCCAATTCTACTTTTAAAGTTTTCTTCAGTGTATTTTTTTCCATTTTGCCAAATTTATTTTTTTTATAATTAGCAATAAATGACATTTATTACCAATGGAAAATGACATAGGATGACATGAAGGCTATTATATTAGAAATATATAATTGGTTTTTTTTTGTATTGAAGTATTTTTTATTAAAGCTTTTTTTATTTTTCAAAACATATGCATGGATAATTCTGCAACATTGGCCCTTGCAAAACCTTATATTCCAGTTTCCCCCCTTCTTTCACTCCCCTTCCCTAGATAGCAAGTAGTCCAATAAATGTTAAACATGTAAGAAACATATGTTAAATCCAATACATGCATACATATTTATACAATTAACTTACTGTACAAGAAAAATCAAATCAAACCAGAAAACAAAATGAAAAAAATAAAATATAAGAAAACAACAACAGAAAGAGTGAATATATTATGTTGTGATCCATACTCAGTTCCCACAGTTCTCCCTATGGGTGTAGATGGCTTTCTTCACCACATGATCATTGGAACTGGTCTGAATCTTCTCATTGTTGAAGAAAGTCACATCCATCATAATTAATCATTGTATAGTCAAGTCATATCCATCAGAATTAATCATTGTATAGTCTTGTTGTTGCCATATAAAATGATCTGGTTCTGCTTATTTCACACAAGCATCAGTTCATGTAAATCTTTCCAAGCTTCTCTATATTCATCCTGCTGGTCATTTCTTACTGAACAATAATATTCCATAATATTCATATATTTTATGAATTTATTCAGCCATTCTCCAATTGATGGTCAGGGATCTTTTTGTTTTTTGCTCATTTTTTAAAAGTTGAACTTTGTTCCCAGGGCCCAGGGATATTGCCTACTGCCCAAGCTTCTTTTGCTAGGGCACCAGGGATTTTGTCCCTGGCTTTCTGCACTGGGGCTGGAGGTGCTGGCAGCTTTCTCACTGGGCTGGATTGGCTTAGCCTGATTCCAACTATTGTTCTGGGGTTCTGGGGCTTCCCATTTGCTTTTTGTGCTTGGGCTGGAGGCCTCACAGGTGGCTTGTTGAATCAGGACCAAGGAGTTTCAGCTGTTGATCTGTGCTGTGGCTAAGAGCCCTCTATATTAACCTATTCATACTGCCCCTTTTTACCCAAGTGAAACAGACCTTTCCTAAAGTCCTTCTAAGCAAAGGAAATTGTTTCACTCCATCTTTGGTGGGATCTGTCACTGCAGAATCCAGGTAGAAGCTTGATTCAGTGTTGTTTCTGAGAGAAATTTGGGGAGAGCTCAGCTTTCTGATTTCTTTCTACCACCTTCTATTCAGTCCTTTTAAATGACCAAATGACTTTAAGAGGCAAGCATAAATTTTATAGTATAACTAGGGTTTTTTTTTTTAAAATAAATGCCTGGGTACTCAATTATGTGCTGGTAATGAATGTCTTTGATTTCAAAAGAGACTTAAGAATTACAGAAATTTAGAATATAACAGAACAAGATATATTACTTTCTATGGCCTGATTAAGATTATTCCATATCACAGATTCCAAATAATCCAAACTTAATGGAATCCTCTAGGATAAGGGGAATTTGATGCAAAAAAGTACAATAGTTTATATTTTAATATAAAAACATTGTAATTGCCAGATTCCATCAAAATTATTCCTCCTACAGCTTTTACAGCAACCTATAAACATCTGCTCCCCCAGATGGTTGTTTTACTTTTTTATTTTACTGTCCTAAATCTTGCAGCCTGAATATAATAATTTCCAGAAGACAGAAAATAAATTTATTTGCCTGGTTGGTATTAATTTATTTTATAAGTCTCTAGCAGAATTGCTTAGATACTGCCTCTTTAGAGCTGTTATCTGTTGCTATCACTAGAATAGTTTCCTATAATAAGTTTTTTATACAAATAGTAGGGCATTGTAATTGCTTGTTAAAGGAGAAAATTTCCCTCAGGCCTAGGTGGATGGGATCTAACAAGTTAGATTTAAAAATATAATATTTAAAAATAAAATGTTTATCGAGTGCCTATTATTGAGTGCCTAGTAAAGTACTATGTGCTGTGGGGGATACAAAGAGGTATAACACATGATTCTTACCTTCAAGAACATTACCATCTAATTCTCCTCTAGTCATTGCAAAAGCAGCAAAATGTGTGATTAAAAAAAAAAAAGATTAAAGAAAAAGGGTCTCATGATTTGTTTAGGATTTGTTCTTAGACTTAGTTTTAGTTGATTAAATGTATCAAAGGCAACTTTTTAAAAGTGTTTTAAATTTTTTTTTATTTTAACTTTTTTTTTTTTAATTTGAGTTCCAAATTCTCTCCCTTCCTATAACCAGGTTAAGGTAACTTTAATAGAATATTCTGCAATAGGTCCCACAAAGTTCCTGAAAATCTAACTAATCAGTGTACTAGGTACATAAATTCTACTTCATTAAAGGATTCATTCATATAAATTACCAAAAAACAAGCTTTAGTCATCAACAAATGCTGAGATGGCACTATACCAGTAAATATCCCAAGTCTTCAGTGGTGGAGTTGAAACCCTCAGGATTGTATTATGAAAGCTACAAATAATAGGGTCACAGATTTAGAACTAGAAGGGACCTTACGGATCAGCTAATCTAAGCCTTTCATTTTAAACACAACAAAATTGAGGCCTTGGAGGGGTTAAGTGACTTGCCCAATGTCCCACAGGTATAAATGACAGGACAGATTCCAACCAGGGTTAGAATCTGACCAATATCCTCAGGCTCCCAATAAAGAATCTTTTTCCACCCCCTCATATATTTGTTCACTAATTGTATCATGGTGTATTTTTGTTGCCCTGTCTAGAATACAAGTTCCTTGAGGGCAAGGAAGTGTATTGTTAATTGTTGAAGGTTGATTAAACACTTATTTATAGATTGCTGAAAGGGTATTAACTATTAACCTGTAATCATTATTTACTTTTGCTATTGACATGAAGTAGTCTTTGAACCATTCTAAACTTGATTCTAACAAGATTAATCTAAGACAATAGTCTAACTTTAGCAAAGGTTGAACAGTTCAACTCACTCCAGAGAAACATAGGCAGATCTCTGGATGGGTTAGGGAAGGAGTAATTCTGCAGTAAATTTCCCAGCAATAATAAAAAGAGGTCAGTGATATCAAGAGTTCCAAAAGATCTAGGTTTACCTAGTTTCAAGTTCATTATTTGTATTTAGGGTTAATATTGAAGGTGCCTACAGGTGAAACTATGGATAGCTGAATAACATGGTACTATGTCATTGTCATCCCATTCTTTTTTCCCTTTTCATACCTTTTTATTGCCAAATAAAAAAGTATCCATTTTAAAGTATTCTGCACTTTCTTCCTCCACTTCCTCACTTTCCATTCACTTCTTAGTCTCCCTACAATGAAGTTTTTGTTACTACTACTCTAGGATTTTGTAGTCTCAAAGGTCATCCATATCCATCCATTTTTCCAATGCAAATCCTTCCTGGCCTCCATAGCACTCACTAGCCACCCTCATTTCATTCTGATAGCACCTCTCTTCTCCCTTGATTTCCATGGCAATACACTCTTCTAGTTCTCTTACTCTTCAGCCATAGCCATCGCTTCTCTATCTCCAAATTGTCTCCTCTTCTTCCACCTACCTAAAATGTAGATGTTTCCCTTTTGCACTCACTATATTCTGTTTTGTACTGTGTATGTATGAGCAGCATTGTGACGTGTCTTTGGGGGGTGGATTTGGAGTAATATCTCGATTCAGCTTCTACCTAATATACTATCAGTATGACAAGACATTTCACTTCTCTGGCTCAGTTTCCTCACCTGCAAAATGTAAACACAGCTCACAGGGTTACTGGGGCCATCAAATGATATAGGGTATATAGTAAAAGAAATAGTTGCTGGAGTTACCTGGGCTAGTTTAATTTTTTTCCTTAAAAGATACTGAAACCATTCTTGAGACTTTACTAGCTCAGGAGAATGAAGGACAGGATTACTGACACTTCCCTATTGTTGAATTTAAAAGCCACACTGAGTTCAAGCTCATCATTGGTGTTTGAACAAAATATCACAATGGGTAAACTCAAGAAGGGGGGATGTGGAATTGTGTTCAAATGAATCAATGTCTTCACTGAATAACTTTGTTGAATAGCTTTCTTCTGCTATAGCTAATTAAACCTCTTTTTGCTTGTAAGTAAATACGACTAATCTAAATAATAAGGTTCATTCCAACCTTGAATTTAAGCTGCAAGAAGCCTAGTCTGATTAGGTCAGCCCTACAACAAACCAGAAAAAAACAATATAAATTTCAATTATTTTTATTTATGTATATGTCCTATATCTCCCTTATTCAAGTTTAAGTTCTTCAGGGAAATGAATTTGACATATCTTTACAGTTCCCTTAATACCATTTACAAATATTGAAGAATTTATTTTTTCCCCAATGTTGAATGAATGGATGGAAGGAAGAAAGTCTCTCTCCATTCCAATATATATCCTCCATTCACCAAGCTGTTTTTCCTAAAACACATTTCTTAAAGGCATTTTCTAAGACCTAAAAAGTCTTATCATGTTACTTCTCTATTTAATAAACACCAGTGACTCCCTATTAACTTCAGGATCAAAAGCAAAATACTCTGCTTGACATTCAAAGTCCCATTCTGACCTTTCTTAAAACTTTCCTGCCCCAGATATATGACACTGGTTCTCCTGGCTAATCCAAGGACAAGATACTCCATCTCTCAGCCCTGGGCATTTTCTCTGGCTTGTCTCACATGCTCCGAATGCTTTCCCTCCTCACATCCACCTACTGGTTCCCTTGGCTTCCTTCAAGTCGCAATTCAAATCACACCTCCCCAAATTTTTCTGAATCCTTTTAATTCTGGTGCCTCCTTGCTGCTAAATGTTTTCTTCTTATAATTTTTATTGTTTATATATAGTATATTTGGTTATAGTTCATATAGTTTAATTGTATTTATTTGCTGTCTTCATTAGATTGAAGACAAGGTCTGTTCTTGTCTCTTGAGGGCCTTTATTAGTATCCCCTAGAGTTTAGCACAGTTTTGGCACACATTAGGCACTTAATATGTGCTTTTTAAATCTGGAGAAGATAGAATGATAGTGATTTAAAGACAAAAGATTTCAAATTAGTATATGTTAAAAAATAGTAAATTAAGCAAAATAAAATTGTTAGGTTCCTTATGACCAAATTCCTCAGCTTGTACTCCATTTTCACAAACTAGAACAATTCCTATCTTATTTTCCCTTCCCTCCCTGTATTTCAGTTCCTCCAGAGCTGGGTTTTTTTCCTTTGCTTCCCCAATACTCCCGGGAACCTTAATCTCTTGCACATGGGTACCAATTCCCTGGGCAACTCCATCAACCATCTATCAAGACATTATCCTTGGATCCCTGCTTGGCCAACACAGACTTCCTTATATTAACTTCTAAGACCTGCCTCAATTGTTTTCTTAACTATAATGGATCTCTCTAATGATTAAAGCAAAAATAATTAATACTGATTTATCACTTTGAGGTCTGTTTTAGGTACATCATTTCATTTCATTCTCAGTGTGTGAAGTAGGTCTCAAAAGTATTATTCTTCCCATTTTACAGATGAGAAAATGGGGTTTCAAAGAGGTTAACTGATTTGTTTATAGTCACACTGCTAGAAGTGATGAATACAAGTCTAAGACTCTTTTCACCATATTATGTTGTCTACTCTGGTCTGGCCAAATCAGGTCAGCACTGTCTTTGCCCTCGTTCTAAGATTATCTTGAGTTTTGAGCACATGGTTTAAAAAACATTTTACTTTTTCAAACCCTCACTCACCAGAAAATTCCCTATCTCTCCCACTTATGTAATTATGGCAGTTTTAGGTAGAGACTTTTAAGTTCAATTAATGTGTGTACATTCTTATATTACTACACTGCTTTGCCAAACTCTTTTCTTAAGGATATTAATCTAAAGTAAATCATCATTTACTTTAAAATGAGCCTTACAGGCAGTAATTCTGATAAACTCTCATTTCTAAAATAAAGGACCATGTCAAATTTATAAGTCATTCCCCAATTGATAAATAGTCAAAAGATATGAACAATTTTCAGATGATGAAATTAAAGTCATTTATAGTTATATGAAAAAATGCTCTAAGTCACTATTGATTAGAGAAATGCAAATTAAAATAACTCTGAGATACCACCTTACATCTCTCAGATTGGCTAAAATGACAGGAAAGTATAATGATGAATGTTGGAGGGGATGTGGAAAACTGGGACACTAATGCATTGTTGGGGGAAATGTGACCAGATCCAACCATTCTAGAGAGCAATTTGGAACTATGCCTGAAGGGATATAAAACTGTTCATAACCTTTGACCCAGTAGTACCACTCCTGAGTCTATATCCCAAGGAAATCATAAAGGAGGAAAAAGGACTCACATGTGCAAAAATGTTTGTAGCAATTCTTTTTTGGTAGCAAAGAATTGGAAAAATGAGTAGATGCCCATTGATTGGAGAATAGCTGAACAAGTTATGGTATGTGAAGATAATGGAACTAAGGAGACTGAATGTCAATCAACACATACTATGTTCATTTCTTTTTTGTTTTTTCTCTCCCCCTTTTGCTCTGATTACTCTCTCCCAACGTAATTCATAAAACAATGTGTATTAAAAATCAACTAAAAATGAGTCTTTATAAATTCATTTTTACTTATCAAGTTCAGATTTCACAATGTATTACCTGAATTGTTGGTCTCGTTTTTTAGCAATGAATTCTTGTCTCTCCTTTTCTCTTACTTCCTTTAATACTCCAACTTTCTTTCTCATCTCATCTTGTCTAATCTTTATTGAATTTTCCTTCATTTGAATTTCAGCTAAATATTGATTTTCTTCAGCTTCTAAGAGTTCCCGAAGCCTGAGACAAAAAAAGTCAGGAGTCAGAATAGCTCTGCCAAAGTAAGGTATTATTTTTGTTATAATTTGCTTTTAGAATTGTATCTAATTTTAAGATTTTGTAAATAGAAGAGGAAAATATTCATTTCCCTTAGTCATTGTCTTGAACATAATAAGTTCATAATAAATATCTGCTGAATGAAATTGATTCCTGAAAGATTCTTTAAAGGGATTTTTTAAAAACAAAGTCTTCCATAAACAATCTGAATGATGCAAGAAAAGTCACCAAATTCTTCATATTTTGACCCAGTGATTCCATTTTATCATGAGCAGAAAGAAAATTCTTATATATAATAAAATACCTGTAGTAGCAACTTTTTAATTAACCAAAAATTGGAAATAAACTGGATACATATCAATTGAGGGGACAGGTGAACAAATTGCAGTATATAAATATAATGGGATATGATTTTACCTTGAAATCTTATAAAGAATTCAGACATACACAAAAATATGTATATGGATTGATACTGAAGAAAAAGATTGGCACCATACTACACCCACCAACTGACTATAATAATGTAAATGAAAACAACATAAAGATAAGTCAACTCATATTAACTGAGAAGATCAATCCTAGACCTAGAGAACAGATGATAAAACAGATGCTCCTACCCTTGATACAGAAGTGAGAAGCTGCAGATGTTTGATGTTTCATATGCTGTCAGACATAGTTTTGGTTAACTGCCTTTCTTTGTCATAAGGAAAGTTTCAAAGGGATGAGAGTGGAAATTTTTTTTAATTTTTTAATAATTTTTTATTGATAGAACGCATGCCAGGGTAATTTTTTACAGCATTATCCCTTGCATTCACTTCTGTTCCGATTTTTCCCCTCCCTCCCTCCACCCCTTCCCCCAGATGGCAAGCAGTCCTTTACATGTTGAATGGGTTGCAGTATATCCTAGATACAATATATGTGTGCAGAACCAAACAGTTTTCTTGTTGCACAGGGAGAATTGAATTCAGAAGGTATAAATAACCTGGGAGGAAAAACATAAATGCAAGCAGTTTATATTCATTTCCAGTGTTCTTTCTCTGGGTGTAGCTGCTTCTGTCCATCTTTGATCAATTAAGGCTCTCTTTATCAAAGAGGTCCACTTCCATCAGAATACATCCTCAAACAGTATCGTTGTTGAGGTATATAATGATCTCCTGGTTCTGCTCATTTCACTCAGCATCAGTTCATGTAAGTCTCGCCAGTCCTCTCTGTATTCATCCTGCTGGTCGTTCCTTACAGAACAATAATATTCCATAACGTTCATATACCACAATTTACTCAACCATTCTCCAATTGATGAACATCCTTTCATTTTCCAGCTTCTAGCCACTACAAACAGGGCTGCCACAAACATTTTGGCACATACAGGTCCCTTTCCTTTCTTTAGTATCTCTTTGGGGTATAAACCCAGTAGAAACACTGCTGGATCAAAGGGTATGCACAGTTTGATAACTTTTTGAACATAGTTCCAAATTGCTCTCCAGAATGGCTGGATGTGTTCACAATTCCACCAACAATGTATCAGTGTCCCTGTTTCCCCACATCCCCTCCAACATTCAGCATTATCTTTCCCTGTCATTCTAGCCAATCTGACAGGTGTGTAGTGGTATCTCAGAGTTGTCTTAATTTGCATTTCTCTGATTAATAATGATTTGGAGCATATTTTCATATGTCTATAAATAGTTTCAATTTCTTCGTCTGAGAATTGTCTGTTCATATCCTTTGACCATTTATCAATTGGAGAATGGTTTGATTTCTTATAGATTAGGGTCAATTCTCTATATATTTTGGAAATGAGGCCTTTATCAGAACCTTTGATTGTAAAAATGTTTTCCCAGTTTATTGTTTCCCTTCTAATCTTGTTTGCATTTGTTTTGTTTGTACGAAAACTTTTCAATTTGATATAATCAAAATTTTCTATGTTGTGGTCAATAGTGATCTCTAGTTCTTCTTTGGTCATAAATTCCTCCCTCTTCGAGAGTGGAAAATTTTGGAAAATATTTTGGAACATATACAAACCAAAAAGCATCAATAAAACTTTTTTTAAAAGTCTTCTGCAATTCCATATTTCAGAATAACTTGAAATGATAATTTATGATCAGGCTGATAGTTCATTTGATAAACAAGTTAAAAACATAAAATGAATATTTAGTAAAAGAATTAAAACAAATATATTAAAAATTAGTGAAAGTAAACAAAATAATTTTGTTTATAAGAGAACTGATACAGCTAATTTATACTTTAATATATTTAACATCTACTGGTCATCCTGCCATCTAGGGGAGATAGTGGGGGAAAGGAGGGGAAAAGTTGGAACAAAAAGTTTGGCAACTGTCAATGCTGTAAAATTATATGTATAACTTGTAAATAAAAAGCTATTAAATTTTAAAAAGAGAGAGAACTGATAAAGAACATGTTATCATGGGTGAAATTGGTAGCCAGGGGCAAGGATTAATTTTGTGAGATTTTATCTCTGAATCATGATCTTTATTATGAGATATTGCTGCATAATTGTTTAGTTAAAAAATTAAGGAGTTTCTTTCTTTTTTATATTGTTTGCTGTAGTTTTAACACTAAAAATTTCTGTAGATTTGGGGGATTACCTGTTTCTTCTTTCTTCGGTATTTAGCAAAACTCCTTGCATAGCATCTTCCACCTGTCGCTGCACATTTTTGTTCATAGAAATTCGATCAATGTGCATATTCCACTCTATACCCAAGTGAAACTTTTCATGCTCTTTCACGGCATTTTCAATGGCTTCTTTTTTATAAGTATCATGTCTAATTTTACGGAGATGTTTCTCAGCCTGTTGATCTTTAGGCGGCCTGGCCCTCTACAAAGAAAAACAATTCATTAGTAATATACTAAGAAGTATATATTTTCACTTAGTCATGACCTTAATCCAATACGCATAGTGTCAACTCAATCCATATTTAGAGTTAGGATATTATAGATAATGGGATAGGTAATAATCTAATATTTAGTCATTAATCTTAGAATACTTTCAGTTACCTTAGTTCTCTGGAAATTCTCACATAAAATTATCAAATCAGTATCAAATATTTGTTCTGGTTCTGGTTATATGTATTATACTAGAATCAAAGAATTTGAGATATGGGAGAGATCATCTAGTCTAAGCTGCTTATCTTATTGAAGAGAAACCAGGTTTTTTGAATAGGCCTCCAGACTATGTGGATTTAAAGAGGAGATATTTATTAAGGAAGCTACTGAATGCCTAGCCCACAAAAATATATCATGGCCCCCTGGGTCTATTTTCCAATGAACAAAAAGTTACAATGAAAACTTGCAGAAAATTTGAATGAGGGCCTGAAAAAGAAGCTAATATATACCCTCCTCCTGGTCACCCCGGGTTCTCTGTTGATTTCTGTAACTTAAATGAATAGATATATGAGGCCATGAATTGATAAATGAGAGCATAGACCAAAAAAATCAATCAGCATGTATTTGTTAAGTTTGTCCTATGTGCCAAAGATTATGCTGAGCTTTGGGGATCAAAGATGAAGTAATTCCTGCTTTCAAGGAGTTTGCATTCAATGTAGGAGAGTGCTATACATAATATATACAAAAGGAAAACTAGACAGCTTAAGGAGGGAGGGTATTAGCAACTTAGAATTAGAATTAATTAGAATCAGGAAAAGCATCATGTAGGAGTTGACATTTGAGCTGAGACTTCCAGGAAACCAAGAATTCCAAGAGGCAGAAGTGTAGAAGGAATATATTCTGGTAATGAAAATCAACCAGATAGGAAATAGTATTCATTGCTTAATCAGAATCACATGAAAGGACTAGGCTGTGAAGAAATAGAAAAAAAGAAAATTTAATATTTAATCCTAGAGGCAATAGAGAACCAGAAGAGATGAAGTGTCATGTTGAGAAAGCCACGTCTCAGGAAATATCAGAAAGTAGAAGAAATACAAGAATTCTAACATAAAAACAAGTTTGAACGTTTTGGAGATAAAGTTCCAAGGAGCACAGTAGAAAGAGCAGGAAAATAAAAAGCTGGACAGTGATGAGAGGGGACAAAAGGAGGAGAGAAGGACCTTCTCTGTGGTAATCAGGGATTCAGAATCCCACAAAGGAGGACCTTGCTGACCACTTGAGGAGGAATCCAGGCAGAGAGGATCAAGGATAGAAGGAGCTCCATTAATGAAGGGAGGTGAGCAGATCTTCATCAGGACAGGTGTTCACCCTCACCAGCAGGTGCAGCCACAGCATCCTTGACCAGGCAGCCCTGACAGAGTCAGAAAATGCCATCTGCTCTCTTCTCTCTTCCCAGGATTTTCAAGAAAGCACTCAGATATATTCACCAGGAATTATTTGTGGGATTAAGTAAAAGCACAGTCTTCTGGTTTTTAGAGTAGGAAGCCCTCAAGCTCAACTTTTCATTTTACAGATAAAGGAACTGAAATCCGGGAAGGTCTTCCTGACTTGTTCAAAACCATATAAATATTAAATGGGCAGCATTGGGATTTGAACCCAGTCTTCTGATGCTTCCTGTATAACATGGTATGGCTGCTCAGAGGTTTGGAGTAGTATGTTTTTGGCTAGCTAATTCTACTAATGAATTACAACTAATGGATAACAACATAATCCCATTCTGGAAGATTCATTTAACAATTTAACTAAATTTTGATGATCAATATGATCAGAGTCACATTTTTATGGGATCTCATTAAAAAATCATCACAGACTTTAGTTCCACTCCCTGGATCACACAGAATTCTATAAAATGTTTTTAACAACAACCTTATGAGGTAGCATCATAAAGCCTAGTAGGGAAACCAAATTAAGATGAGAAAATTATGTAGTGAATATAGAGATGGGTGACTTTAAAGAATATTGTTATTAAGAGATAATAAAACTCCTTGCTTTTATGTGAATAAGAAGCACCAAACCTCTACTGATACATCTTTTAAGGAAACTTGTATACACTGGAGATATTCTGTAGGAAGCAAAATTTTGAAAGCATTTATCTTTACCAATTATCTTTTTCTTATCATTAAAAAACAATAAGTACTGTCATATTTTGTATTGCTCAGGTCTTTCGGTCTATGATGACAGAAAGTAAGGTCTGCTGTAGAATATCTTTTGGGAAGGACATGTCCACTAAGAATGTCCTTGAAGTGTGTATAGATAATTCTCATAAAAATATTAATGGGAAAGTAGGTATATAGGCCATTAGTTATTAACTTTCTAATTGTGACCTTTTTTGATAATCATGTCTGTTTTTTCCCCAAGTGACATATCCTTTTTCAGATATCTAGAGAATTAATATAAGGATATTAATGTAAGTAAGTTAACTTAGTGAGGTGTTGCAGGGGACAGAGTACTGGGCCTGGAGTTAGGAAGATCTGGATTCAAAGCCACTGTCAATTTCAGTAGTTTTATAGATTATTAATCTGATCAATGGGGCAGCAAGTCATTTGAGTATCTTTGCCCAGAAAATCCCAAAGGGGGTCATGGAGAGTTTGACAGGACTGAAACAATTCAACAATAAGGGAAGAAATCCTCCCATGTTTTCATAATTCTTTCAACTTCAGCCAAGATTTCTTCTGTACATATTTTGCCTAGTCTCTTTATTCTTCCCTTTCTGCTTCTGCCCAGTGGTTCTTAGTAAGTATACTACTTTAAGAAGAGTCCTATAAGAAGACCTAATTAGAAATATATGTAAAAGCTTGTGGATATATGACAGGAAAAATTGTGTAGAAGAAGCAGGAGATAACCAATGGAAGACCTCTAATAAATAAAGTTGTTCTGTGAAGATTTATGGAAGACATGGAGAAGAATGAGAGGGCTTTGAGAGATTTTATCTTGGCAAAGATACTGGAGTGATTTGCCATTCCTTCTCCAGCTCGTTTTTACAGATGAGGAAACTGAGGCAAACAGGGTGAAGTGAGTTGCCCAAACAGCTAGTGTCTGAAGCTGAATTTAAACTCAGGTCTTCTCGCCTCCAGGCCTGGCACTCTAGCCACTGTGCCACCTAGCTGCTCCAAGTTTATATCCATGCTATATATATATTTTATACATATGTGTTGTCTGCCCTATTAGAATATAAACTCATTATAAGCAGAAATTGTCTTATTCCTTATACATGTATCCCCAGAGTCTAACAGTACCTGGCACATAGTGGGAACTTAATAAATACTTGTTGACTAACTGATTGGTTTGACAGTGCTAGAGATATAACAAATCCTTTATTATCTGAATATTTTCTTTATTATCACTTATTAATCATCAAAATTTATGTTCTTGTATTACAATAAGAAACAATATTCAAATAATACAATATTCAAAACTATAATTTGTGTTACATAGATGATACAAACATATAGATTTCTTTTTTATTTTATTTGAATTATATATTATTTTTCCAATTACATGTAAATATGGTTTTCAACATTTATTTTTATAAAATTTTAAGTTAAAAAATTTTTTCCCTCCCTTCCTTACCAATTCCCTCCCCATACTAGCAAGCAATCTGATATGGGTTATATGTGTATGTGTGGATTTTTTGATAAAAATCAAAATAATACAATATAAAATAGTAATCAAAGTATAACCTACTGGCATAATTTTTCCTATGGAGTGATGGTAGGGAATTATGAAGATAAAATTCTTCTAAACAGAGTTCCTTCTAATTCTAAAATCTTATGATGCTACCCTAGAGAGGAACTTCCAAGTCTGTCATTACTAATAATTGCTATGAACAGAAGCAGTGTGCTGTTCCCTTGGCAGGTGGCTGCTGTGACTGATAAGAATAGTTCTAAAGGCACAAGTTACAAATCTGGAAGTTTACCATTGGCTTCCAAAAATAAATAAAAATAAAACACTTACATTTATTAAGCATTTACCAATAGTGGAGATAGAATTCTATTAGTGCCGGTTCATCTAGTGCTTTTAATTCTGTTCTCATATTAGTGCCGGTTCATCTAGTGCTTTTAATTCTGTTCTCATTCAAGTAATATATTTATGACTACATACTCAAACTTTAGAATAGCTACAAACCACATCAACATTCTTCAAACCTTCTCTCTCGGTTCCTTGTTTCTCCCTCCAAGCTTACAATGATTGATAAACATGTTCAGGACAGATACTGGGAGTAATGTAAGTCACTGAACTACATAGTTGGACTGACAAATTAATCACAGTTGATGGGTTTCTGACCCACATGGAGGATTATAGGATCTAAATCTGGAGTGGTTAGGGACCTCAGAGGCTAAATTGTCCAATCCCTTCACTGAACAGATTTTAAAAATGGGGCCCAAGAGCTTAAGTGACTTAAGACAAGTAATAAGCAACAAAGACAGGATTTTTAACCCAA